>NW_025999900.1:24442971-24446284 GCF_001458135.2 Marmota marmota marmota | reverse complement strand
TTTTTTTTTTTTTTTTTTTTTTTTTAATACTCATACCTCATCTTGTCTAACTTTTTCATTTAAAAATATTTAGGACTGGAATCAAAGCTCAGTAGTAGAGTACTTGCTTATGGTGTATAAGGCCCAAGGTTCAATCCCCAGCACCACAATTAAAACAAAATACAAAATATTTAGCATATCATTTTCAAACATTTGTGTTTGGTTATCCTGAAATGGTTTCTCACTAAGAAACCATTAAAATGGTTATAATCTCAGATTATCTCAGGTAGAGATTCTGATCGTTGCTATTTCTCACTTTATATAGTGTTCAGTTAGGTAGTCAGTACATGTTAGTATGATTAAAAAATGGAGTCTAGATTGAATTTAGGACTTATTTAGGAGACTTCTTAATTTTTTTCATTGAATAATTTCAAACAGACTAAAGAGGAATGTTAGAAGTGAGTGTGGAGGTACACATCTGTAATCCTAGGTACTTTTTGGGAGGCTGAGGCAGGAGGATCACAAATTCAAGGCCAGCCTCAGAAATTTAGGGAGAACCCTTTGTCTCATAATTAAAAATAAAAAAGGTCATTAGCTTAGTGGTAGAATGCCTTTGGGCTCAGCTCCCAGTACCTCAAAAAAGTAAAAAGAATAAAGGTCAGCCTTTTTTTTTAAAACACAAAAACCCATTTCATCTGAATACAGTGATGTATACCTATAATCCCAGCTACTCTAGAGGCTGAGGTAGGATTGCAAGTGCTAGGACAGCCTGGGAAATTCATGAGACCCTGACTCAAAATAAACTAAAAAAGTAGAGCATTAAAAAAAAAAAAAAGGTAGAGCATTTGCCTAGCATGCTCAAGGAACTGGGTTTAATTCCCATTACCACACACACACCCTTCAGTCACACATATCTTCTTAGTAAGGGTATTCCTCCCTAAATTTGTTATTGATTGATTGATTGATTGATTGATTGATTGCAGTACTGGAGATTGAACCCAGAGGGTATCTACCACAGAGCTACATCCTTAGTGCTTATTTATATTTTTTGAGACAGGGTCTCACTAAGTTGCTGAGATTGGCCTTGAATTTATATCCTCTTGTCTCAGCCTCCTGAGTCAGATTACAGTGTGTACTGTCACACACTGTAGCTCTGATTTTATTGTTCTTAATTTAGACGAAATCAGTTTTTTAAAACCTTACATATATTTTCTTTTGACAGTACTAGTCTGTATAATGGTTGCCATGAATCAGAAGAATCCATGTTAAAATGTGATTTCAGTAATTGATTTTCAAGTTGAAAAATACTTTTCCTCCCAGGATTATGAAAATATGGCAAAAAGGGATGAGATTAAATTCCTGTGGAGGATATTTTTCTTTTAACAAGCCAAAAGCCTAAATGATGGGCTGGGGATATAGCTCAGTTGGTAGAGTGCTTGCCTCGCATAAGGCCCTGGGTTTGATCCTCGGCACGGAGAAAAAAAAAAAAAAAAAAGCCTAAGTGATTATATCATTTGACACAAATTTGACTTGTAAGAGCCTGTCTTAACATAGTTTCACAGAAACATTTATGTACTATTCTTGTTGGCTATGTTTTTTTTTTTTTTTTTTTTTTTTANNNNTTTTAAATTTTTAATATTTATTTTTTTAGTTTTCGGCGGACACAACATCTTTGTATGTGGTGCTGAGGATCGAACCTGGGCCGCACGCATTCCAGGCGAGCCCGCTACCGCTTGAGCCACATCCCCAGCCCCTGGCTATGTTTTTAATAACAAGAAGTTGGAAGCCAGGTGTTGTGGTTTCATACCTGTAGTCCTAGCAACTCAGGAGGCTGAGGCAGAAAGATTGCAAGTTTGAGGCCAGCCTCAGCAACTTAGTGAGAAGCCCTAAGCAACTTTGTAAGATCTTGACTCAAAAGCAAAACCAAAAAACAAAAAGGGGAGTCTTGGGATGTAACTCAGTGGTAAAGCACCTCTGAGTTTAATCAGTATCAAAAAAAAAAAAAGGGAGCTGGAAAAATCTCAGTTGTTCAACAGTAGGGCATTTATTTATTTAATAAATGAAAGCATAGCTATCTCATGGTGTATTTTGGATAACCTAAAAATTATGTTTTACAAGAAAGTTTAATGGTTTTATGAAATGGCTACAGAAGGGTGTTAAATAGAAAAGCAAGTACGAAATACTTTGTAACATGAGTTCAATTATTAAAGAAGATATTAGCCAGCCCGGTGGCATATGCTGTAATCCCACTGACTTGGGAGGGTGAGGCAGGAGGATTGTGAGTTCACAGCCAGCCTCAGCAAAAGCAAGGCACTAAGTAACTCAGTAAGACCCTGTCTCTAAACAAAATACAAAATAGGGCTGGAGCTGTGGCTCAGTGGTCGAGTTCCCCTGAGTTCAATCCCCAGTACCAAAAAAAAAAAAAAAGAAGATGACATAAAAATTTTTAAGGAAACAGCTCATTGAGAAAAGGCATGCAATCATACAGGCTTTGTAGTTGACAAGTTGGATGAGTGCTTCATGCTGCTCTAAGAAGATTTCTGTGTTTAATACTTAATAGAAATTTAATTTGCTAAATTGAAATTGTGATCACTTTGACTTTTTCAGAATATATTAAAGATTGACTACCAGTTTCCAAATCAGTAGTATTTGGAAGTTTTACTCTTGTGATTGTTAAATCATTTGTTGATATTAAATAGCTATACAGAAATGGATCCTGTTATCATTGCTTCTGAAGGAGTGGAGAAGTTCAAAAATGAAAATTTTGAAATTATTATTGTTGATACAAGTGGCCGCCACAAACAAGAAGATTCATTGTTTGAAGAAATGCTTCAAGTTGCTAATGCTATAGTAAGTAATTTTCCATGGAACACCATTTAAAGGACTTTTTAGTTAATTTAAAAACCTAATTGAATTTATGGTCAATACAAATAACTCCTTGACTATAATCAAATTCCAAGTAATTTCTTTCTGTTTTTGGGCACCTTAATCTGTGTGATAATGACTTTATCTCATCATTTTTCTTCTCTAGTATAGAAAAATAAAGAAAAATTAAAGAATTAACCTTTAATATATATTGCATTTCCTTTCTATAAGTTATTTAAATTCAATTAGAAATGATATTTTAGGTGAAGTTTGAAATTTTTTAAAAATGAAAATACATGTTAAGGGCTGGGTATGTGGCTCAGGCGGTAGCGCGCTCGCCTGGCGTGCGTGCGGCTCAGGTTCGATCCTCAGCACCACATACAAACAAAGATGTTATGTCCGCCGAAAACTAAAAAATAAATATTGAAATTCTCTCTCTCTCTCTCTCAAAAAAAAAAAAAAAAAAAAA
>NW_025999900.1:24371894-24441607 GCF_001458135.2 Marmota marmota marmota | reverse complement strand
AAAAAAAAAAAAAAAAATGAAAATACATGTTAAAATGATTAATCACCATTTAATGTTTTTAAATTGTGATAGAAATAATGGAAATAACTCAAGGAGAAGCGGCATTTTATAGATCCTTGTAGCATATAGTAGGAATTGGTTTTTGCCATTGGATTGTTGGAATTCTTTGCTAACTAGTAGTTAGTGCTGATATGTTTCTTTTTAACTCTGTTATTTTGACCACGTTGAACAGATCTAAGGGAAGGAGTCTATTTTTATTCATTTGATTTCAGTATACACTCTTCATGTTATAAATTTTTTTTTTTTTTTTTTTTTGGTATTTCTTTGCCTAGAATGCCATTCTTCAGATCTTCTTTGTTTAGGCCTCACCTCAAACATTAACCTTTAGAAAGGCTTTTTCTGACTGCCCTACCTAAGGATGCCTACCATATCATATCTCCCTTATACCATAAGGATGATTTTCTTATCTGCCTCTTTGTCTTCAGAACCCAGATGCTACCCTAATTTATATACTCTCTCAACAAATATTCATTGCTTGAATAACTATTTATAGTAGATATTCTATAGTTTTTAATGATGAAATTTGCTTGAGATCAGTAAAAATATTTTTCTTTTCTATTTAAACTTTCTAGCAACCTGATAATATTGTTTATGTGATGGATGCCTCCATTGGTCAGGCTTGTGAAGCCCAAGCTAAGGCTTTTAAAGATAAAGTAGATGTAGCCTCAGTAATAGTGACAAAACTTGATGGTCATGCAAAAGGAGGTGGTGCACTCAGTGCGTAAGTATCATTTATACCTTTCCATGTGTTCAGCTTAGGTGATATGTATTTGTGTGTGTGTGTGTGTGTGTTTTAGTCAGGTTTTTGGTCACGTGATCCGAAGAACTGATAAGAACAGTGTAGATGAGGAAGTTTATTTTGTCTCACACTTTTAGAGATTCAGTCCATTATTGGCCAACTCCATAGCTCTGGGCCCAAGGTGAGGTAGAGCATAATGGCAGAATAGTATGATGGAGGAAAGCAATTCAGGACATGACAACCAGGAAACAGAACTCGGCTCACTATGGACAAAAAAATAAACCCCAAAGGACGCCCCCAGTGACCTACTTCCTCCAGCCACACCCTATCTGCCTATAGTTACTATCCAATTAATCCATATCAATGGATTAATCCACTGATTAGGTTATACATAATTTAATCTTTTCACCTCTGAAAATTCTTGTGTTGTCTCATACATGAGCTTTTGGGGGACCCTTCTACTAAACCATAACACTGTATTTATGAATTTATTTATATTTTAAAATATATTCTAATTGTGGACCTAATATGGTCTATAAGAGAAATTTAAATAGAAACAGAATTTTGGAATCTCTTAGATATAGTTTTGTTTTAACTAGTAAAAAGAAGTTTGAATGTTTGGACTTTTCTACTTGGCTTTGATAATCTGAAAATTTGTTTTCTTTTTTGAGCTTATTTTATATTTTTTCTGTGCAGAGTTGCTGCCACAAAAAGTCCAATTATTTTCATTGGCACAGGGGAACACATAGATGACTTTGAGCCTTTTAAAACACAACCTTTCATCAGCAAACTTCTGGGTACGTATAGTCATGGGGATATAAAAGAATCTATGAGAAATAATACTTCTTTAGAACGGATTAGGATTTTAATATTGTCTTCCCTGACCAGTTTCAGAAAATCATTTCCTGCTGTAACTTACCTTCTTCACCTGTAAAACAAGGGTGATATTTATCTACTTCTTGTGGCTACAGTGGTAAAGTGAGATTAGGTGTAAAGTTCTTTTGGCAAAGTTTTAGAGTACAATATAAAAATATGTAGTTGTTGTAATGTTAAAAAAAATAACATCTGAAGGTGACATAATTAGAAAGCATGGAATTTGGAGTTAAGCCCCACCCAAAATCCCTGCTGTGACTCCTCTTTATTGCTATTTAACTTTTCTAGTTCAGTTTTCTCACTTGTAAAATGTATTAAGAATACCTAACCTTGCAAGGTTATTATATATGTGAATATGTTTTGCATGATGTGAATCTAGTTATACTGTCAATTGTTAATTTTTCTATTCTGGGTCTTATAGGAATGGGTGACATTGAAGGACTGATAGATAAAGTTAACGAGTTGAAGCTGGATGACAATGAAGCACTCATAGAGAAGTTGAAACATGGTATATGAGTAGCAAAAAAGCATTTGATCTCAGACATCTATCCTTGATTTCTTTTTGATAAATCTACTGTAATTCATTTGAAATGATAATACATGTTATTAGAGTCAGTTCTTGAAGTGTTTATTGTTTTAATGATTTATATATAAATCATTTTAATTCTTAGGCATATGAGCAGTTATAAAATCTAGTATTTTTTTATTGTCTTGTAATCAAATTACCTTAAGATTAAAATCAAGGCTTTCATGAAGAAAAATAGATGAAAAGTGAGTTAGAACATGCTTTTCCGTTTGTTTTCTTCTAAAAATATTTGTTTTCTTCATGTGTGTGTGTGTATGTATGTATGTATGTAAAGTATTATAAAATATACAAAAAGGAATTTAAAAAAAGATTAAATACACAAACACAAACTCTGTCTTCACTCCACATGACAGACCACTCCTGTGGAGAAGTATAAGACTGCAATTAAGAGCTTAACATTCTTGGTATAACATACTTGGATTTGTATCTCTGATCTGTTTTTAGCTGTGTAACTTTTTCTAACTACTTAGCCTCAATTTCCTTATCTGTAAGAATTACATTATATTACCATATATGGTTGTGAAGATTACATTAACTGATAGATGTGAAATGTCCCACATGTCATAAGCACTCAACATATTATTATTGACCATTCTAGTTTTTTTTTCAAATGATCTTTTCTCTTGAATTAAGTCCCATGGCTATATACTTTTCTGAAGCCTCTTTGCTCCATTTTGTTCATCTTGTCAGGTACTCTTTTTAATTATTGGTGTTTTGCAGGAATCATCTTAGACTGTCTTCTTTCTCTGCAGCTTTAAACCTGTTAAACTGTATGTTTACTAGACCATTCTTGGATATTACACAGACACTTCAAAATAAACATATCATCATCTTCTCATCTCAACCTCCTACTTCATTGTTATCATTAATGACTCTTTAACATCATTTGTCTTGTTGCCAGAGTCAGAAACTTGGGTGGTGTTATTATTTTTTATTCTTTGTTGCGCTGCTCCCCGCTTTCCTTGTCAGTCAACTAACTAGTCCTAGTGATTCTGTTTCCTGTGTATCTCCATTTTATCCAGCTACCCTGCAAATATGCTGGTTAATCTCTTACCTTGATTGCTTATTTTAAGTTTTCCAGCTTTTCAGTCTTTCCATTTGATCTGTTATTATACTGTTGAAAAAAGATGTTTCAGAAATGGAAATATGATTCTATTTTTGCTCTTCATAGAATCCTTTAGTGACTTCCTATTGTCCAAGTCATGTTTTGGCACCACTGTACTTCGAATTCTGTGTGTGGGACTTGCCTTTGCTAGTCCTATTAAATACATCCTCTCTTCTTCTTATCTTTACCCTCTTTTTCCCTAGCCAGGCTGGTTAACTTGTGCTCAAATTTCAGATCTCTCCTTAAGTCCCTCTTCAAGGATATTTTATCTGATCTCTAGACTAAGTTAGAACCTTTTAATGTTTGTTTTCATTGCACCCTATAATTGATTTTGTTATTCCTCATGATATCTGATTTCTTTGCTTGAAGGTGAAGGTAGAGTTCATGGCTGTGTTCTTCATCTTTTATGTTCACAGTACCTATTTCAATGTCTGGCACGTAGTAAGGTCTTCAGTAAATATTGATAAGATGAATTTATTCTTAATTGCCTGATTTTCTCTCCTACCTCCCTGTATCTTAATGACTTTAGCACTGCTTGTATGTACCACTTCCAAATTGGGTGGTACTTTCTGTCTCCTGGTTCTTTTCTTATTTCGCTATATTTTTATTTCTGTTCCTAAAAATCCTACTCATTTCTGAGGCCACCAAGGATCCTTTCCAAATGTAGTGGTGATTTTCCTCATAGTCCTTGGTTCCTAATATTTGACAGTGTATCTGCCTTTTCTATTTTAAACTTTTCATTTGAGTTCCATGGTGTTGGATTTCCTATATAGATAGCTTCAGTAGTAATTTATTTATAAATGGCCACGTGGATATTTGAGCTCTATCTTCTCTTCCACTATTTTTTAAAATTTATTTTTTAGTTGTAGTTGGACACAGTACCTTTATTTAATATTTATATGTGGTGCTGAGGATCGAACCCAGGGTGTTGCACGTGCTATGTGAATGCTCTACTGCTGAGCCACAATGCTAGCCCTCCTCTTCCACTATTTTAACTCTGTGTTTCTGGCTATCTGCTGTAACCTTTAAAAAAAAAAATTGTAAATAGAAAATAATCTTTGTTCTTTTCCTCATTCCCTCTCTCTTTTTAAAATTGAAGTTAATTTACATACAATGAAATGCTCATATCCTAAGGTTACCATTCCATCTTTTATTTTTTTAATTTTTCAGATGCATAGTAACCCACACCCCATGAAGAAACAGACCATTTCCATTACCCTAGATATTTTGCTGTTTTATCCCAGTAACAGTTTATATTTTAGAAATTCTAGAATATGTCCTTTTGAAATCTTTGACCAGGCATAATATTTTCAGTAGTTATTCATGTGGTTATTTGTTTTTTTTTATTGCTGATTAGTAGTTCATCCACAGATTACTCATTTTCTGTTCATGAACAGCTATGCTATGCTATTTAAGGAACCTCAGCCAGGCATGGTGGTGCATGCCTGTAATCCAGCAACTTAGGAGGCCGAAACAGGAGGATTCCAAATTCAAGGCCAGCCTCAGCAACTTTATCGAGGCTCTAAGCAACAGTGAGACTCTGTCTCAAAAAAGAAAAAGGGGACTTGGGTTGTAGCTCAGTGGTACAGCCTAGCATGTATGAGGCACTGGGTTCTATCCTCAGCATCACATAAAAATAAATAAATAAATAAAGGTATTATGTTCATCTACAACTAAAAAAAATATTTAAAAAGAAAAAAAAAAAGAAAAAGGGCATGGGATATAGCTCAGTGGTAAAGCACTCCTGGGTTTAATCCCCAAGTAACAACAACAAAACTTAGAAACCTCAAATAATCTTCTAAAATATTTTTGCTGTTCTACATTCTCACCATTAGTACATGGACATTTTATGTGTTTCACTTTTGGTGTCAACCCTTAATTTAGGTACCCTAGTAGGCACCTAGTTTGTATACCTTGTTTTGGAGTTTCCTATGTATTTGTATTTGTCCATATTTTCTGATAGAAGGTGAATTTCCCAGGGATAGATCCTGTCGGTGTGCCTGTATATTCCCTATACCATTCACTCTGTCATTGTGCATATAATAACTGCTCAGTGAGTGTTTATTGATTGGGTATTTTATAAATATGCTTCAAAATGAATCTATGATTAAGGAAAAGATTAGTTTTATTGAATGGAGATGTACATTTGCTAATATATCTGAATCATTTATATTGTATTTCAGGTCAGTTTACCTTGCGAGACATGTATGAACAATTTCAAAATATCATGAAAATGGGCCCGTTCAGTCAGATCTTGGTTAGTTATCCTTAAAAGTTTGTTTATGCCTTTTTTTGTTTTTTTATTAAAAATCTTAAGAAAATCTAGATACATTTGCTTTAATTCTTTGGGTAAAAATGTATATTTTAAAGATTTAATATTAAAGCCAATATTCAAATGTAGACATTATGAATAATTAGTTTAATCTCTTAATTACTCTATGTTTAATTTTGTTTTAGGGAATGATCCCTGGTTTTGGAACAGATTTTATGAGCAAAGGAAATGAACAGGAGTCAATGGCAAGGCTAAAGAAATTAATGACAATAATGGATAGTATGAATGATCAAGGTAAGATCAGATTTCTTGACTTGGGACAGTGTTTTGAAAAAATATTAGTAAGTTGAGTTTTCTTGTTAAAAAATGAAAAAGTTGGGCTGGGGATGTGGCTCAAGCGGTAGCGCGCTCGTCTGGCATGCGTGCGGCCCGGGTTCGATCCTCAGCACCACATACCAACAAAGATGTTGTGTCTGCCGATAACTAAAAAAATAAATAAATATTTTAAAAAAAAGAAAAAGTTTTTTTACTAAAGGAAAAATAGTATCTTGAAAGTATTTAAGTGTTATGATTATTGTATTGACTTCATCATTGAGAGAAATGCTTAATATAGTTTTTCTTCAGGTGAGTTCCAAAATAAGAACCTTAGTTCACTGTGATGTTGATGGAAATAGGGGAAAAATGGAGTCAAATTTAGGAGAATACTGGGTTTGTAAAGTTAAATGTTTGTTTATTCTCAGTCTTTTCAGCAGTTTAATATGCCAGAGTACAGAGAGACAATGTAAGCAAAACAGCTTTTACTTTTGAAATTCTCAAAGAGTTTCAGTCTTCTCTGAAATGTAACTGCTCTATCTCTGTCATCCTATATTATCATTAGCTCTATTACTTCTAGGTCTTTTATCTGGTCTTCCATTAGCATTTCTAATCATATGACCCTTTTCCACCAATTTTTTTAGCATACCTTTTTTTTTTTCACTTAGTTTTTAGGCCTTCTGCTCTACCACTTCTGCAACTTGACCTCTGACCTCATTTACAAAGAAAATTTGATAACAGTTCCCTCAACTTTTAGCTAACTTACCTGTAGGATTGTGACAAACAAACCATTCTTAGCCCTCTTCATGCTTTTTCAAGAACCTCTCTATCAGTAAAATCCGTTTCTATAACTTCAGGCCCTACTTATCTACTGATTTTGTTTAACTATGTGACTCTTTTTAGTCAAGCTTTAAAAGAACAGTTGATACTCTCCTTTAAACCACTGAAATCTGACTTCTATCCTTATTCATTACTCTGGAGTAGTTCACATAAAGGTATGTAGTGACTTCCTATTGTATTGATCTTCTCTAGTGGATATATATTAGCTTCTTGTTGCTATGACATAACCGAGAAAACTAACTTAGAAGAGGAAAGATTTATTTTGGCTCCTGGTTTCAGAGGTTTTAGTTCATGGTCTGTTGGCTCAATAGCTTTTAGGACTATGGCAAGGTAGAAATGTGGTAAAACGCCATAGCCAGGAGAGCTGAGAGAGACAGAGGATGAGGCCAGGGACAAGATAGTAGTCTCTGAGGATGTGCCCTGAGATCTACTTCTTCCATCCATGCTCCACATGCCAATATATAGTTTCTACTATCTTCCAGTAGTCATTCAGCTATCAGTGATTAACCCATCAAGGAGGTCAGAATCCTCATGATCCAATCAATTCTTTTTTTTTTTTTTTTTTTTTTTTAAGAGAGAGAGAATTTTTAATATTTATTTTTTAGTTCTTGGCAGACACAACATCTTTGTTTGTATGTGGTGCTGAGGATTGAACCCGGGCCGCACGCATGCCAGGCGAGCGCACTACTGCTAGAGCCACATCCCCAGCCCCCAATCAATTCTTAAAACCCAACTTTTGGACATTGGTGCATTGGGGACTAAGCCTGCAACACACGAGTCTTTGTTGGACACTTCATACCTGAATCATTCTTTTTCTTGATCAACTTTACAACATTAAATGTTGTTAATCACCTTTTTTCCTTGATTTCCATTATACCGTCTTTTCACTTTTAACCATGTCTTTCTTGTTACCGTAGTCTCTTTTACTGATCTCTTTTTCAGCCCAGCTTTTAAATGATTCTGTCCTCAGCCAGTGTTTTTATCATTCTGTTCCTTTTTGTGCTTTACCTACTACCTGATGATGATGGTGGTGGAGGGTGGTGATTTTGTAGTCATTAGCTGTTTCCTGAGCTCCAGGTTTTAATAGTAACCACAAATAAGATTGTCTACATCTTCAATTCTGGAAATTTTTTTGCATATAGAATTAGTAATTGTAGCCATATCAAGTATTTACTCTGCCAGGCACTATTGTGAACACTGAAGATATATAAACCATTTAATTGTCACAATACTCTTAAGGGATAGCCCATTATTTTCTGTCTTTTTCAGACCAGCAAAATGAAGTACAGGTAAGTTGAGTAATTTGCTTACAGTCACTAACAAGTGGAGAGGCTGGGCTTCAACCTCAACATTCTGAGTCCACATTCGCAATCATTAGCTGTGAGACGTAGTGACTCTCAAGTATTTGAAAGTATTTTTTGTGCTTGGCAAGGAGAAATATATATGAATAAAAGTGCCAGGTAAATGTATTTCAAGTTAATATATGAAAAGAATTTCCAGCCTGGGTGTGGTGATGCACACCTATAACTTGGGAGTCTAAAGCAGTAGAATCACAAATTCAAAGTCAGCCTGAGACCCTGTCTCAAAACATACCACAAAAAGAAAAAAAATTATAGATATAACAAAATGGCATAGACTGCCTTAATTTATGTAATGGGTCATCTCTTCTATGGTTATTAAGACAGAGTCTAAACAGTTATTAAGGGATGTTATAGAGATAATGCAGACATAATAGAAAATTTTGTCTAAAGACCATCCCATTCCTGAGATGGTATGCAACTAAAACCAGAAGAACTGTACCTTGTATTCCGAGTGATCAAAAAAAATAAACAACAAAGATAAAACTGGAGGGAATTAACTTTTACTACATGTGTTTCTATAGAAAGGATTAAAATAGGAGTAATTACTTGATATGTACTAATATTTTTTTTAAATAGGACCTTCCTCCTTCTGTTACATAGCCTAAATTTATGAGTTAAGAATTGGTAGTTATTTAAGATAGTTTTAAGGTGAATACCTCTCTTCTTTTTTGGAATATACCATACACATCTGGTATGTAGAGGGCATAGAAAGGGTAGACCTAGGAGATATGGAGATAGTGAACATGGAATTTCATAGTTCTCAGAATGTTCTTATTTTACCTAAGGATACTGTTAAGTATCCTTTTGAATATATTCCCCTAAATTTTTAAAAAATCAAATGCATACATGGCAAATGATAACATTTGTTAAATCTGCTTGATGGTTTGCTCATTTATTATACCTATTTTTTTGTATAAGATTTTGTAGTTTAAAAAGAACAGAAAGATGAAGTGTGGTTATCCCTTTAAAAAAACATATCTGCCAAACTCTGTTTTGATGATGAATGGCAATTTTATGTTAAATGAAAGTAATTGACTTTGCCTACAGAACTGGACAGTACAGATGGTGCCAAGGTTTTTAGTAAGCAACCAGGAAGAATCCAAAGAGTAGCACGAGGATCAGGCGTATCAACAAGAGACGTTCAGGAACTTTTGACACAATATACCAAGTTCGCACAGATGGTAAAAAAGATGGGAGGTATCAAAGGACTTTTCAAAGGTAAGAAAAATAAGCTCATCATTAATTAATAGACTGAAAAAAGTTGAGAAACTAGTAAAGTTTAGTACTGAATTATTAAAAAATTCATTGCTGAATTTCATGTTTGTTTAGTAGTACCAGGATTTATAATGTGATAAGATTTATTCGTTTTCAGATTAAAGGTAATAGACATTAATATGGAAAAAAATGAATGATTTTGTTTTTATGAACATATATTATTGTAGAAAATTTAGAGAATATAAAGCATAAGAAAATAACTGAAAACACACTCTACTTTTCAGAGAATAGAATCCTACAGTGCTATTGCAAATAACAGTTGCTATAACTACTACTTTCTGATAAATTGTAATTTTTTTATATATTGCCAAATATTCCTGAAAATATAACATTTAACTATTGACTAGAACTATTTCAGTTATGCATGTGTCTTTTTCCTTTTTCTTTTTTGTGGTGCTGAGGAATTAACCTAGGGTCTCACATGTATTAGGCAAGCACTGTACCACTGAGTATATATCCTTAGCCTTGTTTTATTTTTTGTGTGACTTTCTATACCAATTGGAATTTATTTTGCTGTGTATTATATAAGATAAAAGATAAGTTTGTTTTTCCAAAGAGTTGATCAACTCTTCTAGTCCTCTTTTAAATTACTTTATATAATGTAAACACTTATTATAATGAATTTTTTATTTAAAAATACTGTTGATTAGGCAGATACAAAGATGAGTAGTTTCTACAAAGAATGAATATTAATAGATATATTTAATTCCCTTTGTTTTGCACACTTTCCTTATTTTCGTTGTTTGGCTATATTTTCTCTTTTATGACATGACAGATTTAAAATTGGTTATAATTTCCAACATCCCAAGCCATTTTATATTGTGATTAGTAAACACATAAGTCAGATTTAACATCATCTTCAAGTGACCCTGACTATTCTTGATAGAATTACTGAAGATCTATCAATCAAAACTTAGATATCTAAGCATTGGTTCATAGATAAAGGCACAACCAAGATGAAATGGGCAGTGAATGTACACTCATCGTTATCACACTAAAAAGTTTAAATTTTTGGAAGTTTTAAGTCCTGAAAAAGAAATTCTTAGAACAAATTACCAATAAACACAGAATTAACATCTTCCACAGATTAATTCTGCTTTTTATCACATAAACATTTTATCTTTCACTAACAGCCTTTTTTTTACCCTTTCATGGTACTGGGATTTGAACCCATGGACTCTATCACTAAGCTACACCCACTATCCTTTTCATTTTTATTTTGAGATAAGGTCTTGCTAAATTGTCAGATAGGCCCTGAGCTTGTGATCCTCTGCCTCAGTTTCCTTAATCCCTGGGATTACAGACATGGGCTACCATTTACAGACTTTAACTGTTAGTCTTAATTCACATAATTATTTAGATTGGTTGGCTGTGATCAGAGAATCAAGGGCAGCTTTGGTTTGTTTTTATTAAATGCTCTGAGAAGTACCACAGTTAATATTCCTTTTACATAAATAATTTTGCTGAAGGAGTTCTACTCATTCATTATTGTTGAATGATAATCTCTTTTGCTTCCTGTCTCAATCTCCAGTACCAAAACCAAAAAACTTTATATACATATATACATACATACATATATATGTATATATATAATTATAATATATATTATACTATATATATATATATATATATATAATTTCTTTTCCTATTCTTAAGTTCTCTTGGATTGATACTTTCAAATTCTTTTACTAGCCATCCATTCTCTCAATTAACCCATATCTATAAACTCAGTATTTTTTCTGACCTTTCCTCATATCACTATTAAGCAACAGTTATTGTAATTTATAGTTAATAACTATTATGTGCACTTTGTTATAGTTACTCATATCATGAACAGATATGAGTAAAAGTGTTAGAAAAAAAGTATAGCTTTAAGAAAATCCTTAACATGTTTTTCTATATAGAATTTCATTTGTTATTCCTCAAAAATATGTAATTAAAATAAACATAGTAGGGAATAGGTAGTAATGGAAATAATTGTGTCAAGATGATAAGATTATAGGTAAATATTATCTTTTTTTTTTCATTTACTCACTTCAAACTTTCTCTGATACTGTGATTATATTAATCTTATACTCATTCAAAATATCCTTTTTTCAGGTGGTGACATGTCTAAGAATGTGAGCCAATCACAGATGGCAAAATTGAATCAACAAATGGCCAAAATGATGGATCCAAGAGTGCTTCACCACATGGGTAAGTATAAAGTTGTTGCCAATAGCTAATATATAGTTTAATTGATAAGGATTGAGTTTTAATGGTAATCCTTCTATTATGATAGTTTGAAAATCTTTTCAAAAGATATGTATTTTGAGGGAAAAGGTCATAAGTTAATGTTAATAGTATTAGATACACTGAAGTTTTATTTATTCCTCTGCTGTGTGATTTTTGAGCAAGCTAATCACCTTTTATTAATTCTTGTTCCTAGTGATCTTTTGTCCTATTTTGGAACTGTATATTTTCAGTGATGGGTCTTCAAAATTATATAAGAATTTTGAACTCCAATTCAATGTGTAACCTTTGAAAATTCCCTTAAACTTTGAATCTTGGGTTCCTTTTTTTTTTTGGTGTTAGGGATTGAACCCAGGGCCTTGTGCATGTGAGGCAAGTACTCTACCAACTGAGCTATATCCCCAGCCCAGCTTGTGTTCCCTTTTGTGAACAGATAATATCGGGAGATTGTGACAATTCATTGAGCTAATATATATGAAGGTACTTAATATAGTTCTGGGCATATATTAGATTGTGTGTGTGTGTGTGTGTGGGGGTGCTGGGGATTGAACCCATGGCCTTGTGCATGCAAGGCAAGCAAGCACTCTACCAGCTGAGCTATATCCCCAGCACTAGTAGGTGTTTAATAAATGGTGAATTCTTTTTTTCCTGGAAGTCCTTTGAAATAATGCCCCCCACCCCCCAAGTTTTAAGTAACACAGTTCTCTTTATAAGAAGATTCTTGATCTTTTCAGAAAAAAATTTTTTTTGTTTAGATTTATTTACTCTCGGAAAGGTCCTGTTCAATGGTACTGTTTTCTTATTTCTCACAGGAATTTGAGGTGGATTATTTATTCTCTAATAGATTAGGATTCTGGTGATAATACCAATTTTTAGTTGATGTGTTCTTTAAGGTTAACTATTGCAATCAGAATACGATGTGTTTTTAGAAATTGAAGTACTTGTTAGGCAAAAGTTACAGATGTTTCAAGTTCTGCTTAGTAATTATCTGTTTTCTACTTTAGGTGGCATGGCAGGACTTCAGTCAATGATGAGGCAGTTTCAACAGGGTGCTGCTGGCAATATGAAAGGCATGATGGGATTCAATAATATGTAAAGAAGATGCCTTAATATAAACTGACTTGGTTGATTACATTATTTGCTGAGACCTCAGAGTTTTCCCTCCATTTTGCAAATAGGGGGAAAAAAAAAAAGTACTTTTCTTGCCCTCTTTTTCTTTTTGTCTTTTCCCTTTTTTGTGAAAATCATTATATTTCTGTTTGAAAATTTTTCTTTTAGTTTTCATCATCTTAACACTTCTTAAGTTAAACAAATCATGATGTAAAATTTTAGTACTTAAAGGTTTTTAATTTTCTCAAAGGCCAAGCATTACATTTGTAAACAAGTCCTGGTCAGTAAGTTACATGATGTCTCAATAAAAGTGCTGTAAAATAAACTTCAAAATGGTTATAAGTTAAGGGGTTGTTAACTTTCTTTATGGTTTAAAAGGATCAGTATATCAAAAAAGAAAAGATAGAAAAGGCAGTAGATAAATGTCATGTATAACTATGCCTAGAAATAGACCTTTGGTGAGAAATATAGTATAATAATTTAACCATGAGTATTAGGATATTTTATTTATCATAGAATAACTAAAGATATTTTTTGCCATGGACAAATCTTAGTGCTTCCATTTAGATTGAAATTGAGAATTTGGTTCTAATTCACAATGTATGATGTTTTGTATACAACTTGCGTTTTTAACCTATTTTTAAATCCTTACTCTGGTAATCTTTGATTTTTAAATTTTTTAATTATTTATTTATTCTATTCGTTTTTTTGCAATGCTTGGAATTGAAACCAGTGGTGCTGTACTACTGAGCTATATCTACAATCCCTTTTGTTTTTTATTTTGAGACAGTGTCTCATTAAGTTGCCCAGGCTGACCTTGAACTGAGACCCTCTGGTCTCAGTCTGATGAATTGCTGGGATTACAGGCATGCTCCACCATTCCTAGCTTTTTTTTTTTTTTTCTTTAATCTATTTAGTTGTAGATGGACACAATACCTTTATTTTATTTATTTATTTTTATAAATAATTGGTAGAGGCAAGTGCTCTACCATTGAGCTATACAAACCTAGATCATGCCTAGATTTTGAAAAGGCTGTACCAGAACAACACTACCTTGAAGTATTTGTTTTGCTTTAATAGTTAATGTATAGACGTCCTAATGTGAGATTGATCTGGTTATTTTGCCTTGGATTACTACATAGTTCATTGAGAACAATGTTTTTTTTTTTTTAAGAAAATGGGGGTTTTGCTTAGTTGCGCAGGCTGGCCCTGATCTCTTGTGCTCAAGTGATCCTCCTGCCTCGGCCTCCCAAGTAGCACACTGGACTACCAGTGTGCTTGTACCTGTCTAGAACAATAGCTTTTAAATTAAGTATGGAATTAATTGAAAATCCTAGAATAATTACTATGGCTATTTATTATTGACATGAAGATAATAGAGGGTGTAACAATGTATTTTGAGCTAGGATAAACTGATTTTTAACAAAGGATTGATTTGTAGGAGGAAGATTTAAACAAAAGAAATAGCTAGTTTTTACAGAATTATTTTTTTATGAGTCAAGTGTCTTAAAAGGTCTTAAAAACCAAAGTATCTTTTAAAAGAAATTACATAAAGAATACAACTGATTTTCTTTATTTTTTACTTGGGAAAAGATTTTATATTCCAGTAAATTTTTTTTTACCAGATAAAGACAAAAATATTCCTACAGAACATTGTATCCCTGTAAAAATTATGTGTTTTGGGTTCTGAAGAAATGTCATAGCAAGGTCCAGCTATAGAAATTTGACAACAGAGAAAATATTGTTTTCCAAGTAGTTCCTAATTAAACTGTTGCATACCACTTTTCTGGGTATGCATTTTTTTATTTCTATTCTCAGGAAATCAATTTTGCATTTTGACCAAAAAAGAAATAAGAGTCTCTTTTAGCTACAGTAACCCTTGTAGCTTCAGCATAGGTTTTAATATTTCTGTGTGTGTTGTAAACTGTTTTTTAGAAACTAAAATAACAGTGGCAAAGGACAGCTAAAAGTGCAGAATACCTCTGTCAGCTTTCATTTCTTTCCTTTTGTGTTAATTTGAATAATTTTCCTTTTATTTTTCACTATTTTTAAATTGTTTCCTTAACTTTTTGATATTTGATATATGCCCTATTTAGGCCACTAGCTAGATCCAATATTTATTGTACAACATTGAATCCTCCTTAAATTTTATTATAATCTTAAAAACAAATATGAATTAAGAATAGTGTCAAGATTACGATGCTCATTGTATTCTATAACCAAAAAGAAAAAGAAAAAGAAGGAAAGTAATAGAAACAAATTGCAAAACCAACAAAGGGCAGATTTGATTTAAATGTGCTATATATCAATGTTCTGAAAGTACCATATTTGCTGGCATATTTAAAAATGTATTTATATACACAGTGCATTGCAATCTAATAGAGGAAATTTTTGGAAATAAGTACTTTCATCTTGTCTAAGTGTTGCATAAACTATTATTTTGTTCGACTGAATACATAATTATTTTGATGTGACCTTGAATAGAAATATAGTATCACATAACTAAAAAGAGATTTAATGTTATCAGTGAATACTAATAAACAGATAGCTATAAATTCAGAAAATTTAATGGAATTAAAGTCCCATATCATGTATAGTAATGTAAAGGTAAAATTTATTTCAATAAAATTTATTTTCATTTATTTCAGTAAATTAAAGTTTATTTCAATGAATTTAAGATGTACAAAATGTAAATCACAGAATTCAAGTGAATTTTTTACAAGTAACTTTAATATATATGAATATATAAACAAATATTTTGAGTAAAAATGGAACAAAGCATTTAAAATAAAAATGTGAGCTAACTACAGTGGTGCATGCCTATAATCCCAGCAGTTTAGGAGGCTTACACAGGAGGAATGCAAATTTGAGGCCAGTCTTGCAATTTAACAAGACACTATGTCAAAAAGGATTGGGGGGCTGGGGCTGTAGCTCCGTGGTAGAGCACTTGCTTTGCATGTATGAGGCACTGGGTTCTATCCTTGGCATCACATAAAAATAAAGATATTGTGTCCATCTACAACTAAAAAAATATTTTAAAAAAAGGACTGAGGATGTAGCTCAATGATAAAGCACTTGTGGGTTCAAGCCCCAGTATGTATGTATGTATGTATGTATAAATAAATAAATAATAAATACATACATAAATAAATAAATAAAGCAAGCAAGCGAGCGAAGGAATTTCAATTTGATGTTTATATTACACTAAAGGAAAGTATTTTACTCTTTGAATACAGAGAACAGCCAAAGAATTTGAAAGAACTTTTAACAAATCTGTGTCAGTGAAAATTATGGTTAAATAGCAACATAATTGTTGACCTTTCTCAAAACCTAAAAATAATCATTAAATAAAACTATGTAAATAATCATATCCAAATCAAAAAGCCATCATCACAGCTCAAATCTAGATGGTTTTCTTTATCACTGGTGTTCATTGGATTAGAAACAAAGTCATTGTCTTTAAAATTCTGCTTCAAATTCTAGATGCCATTTTCTAAATATTAATTGTTCCATTGCACTTGAACTTAATGTTTTTTTTTTTTGTTTTTGAGATATGAATGAGAAATTTACATCTCAAATGCCGAGGGATTAATTTAAACTTTAGGTCAGCTGTGTAGGCTGTGATATTTTATTGTAGTAAAGTAGTTAATTGATGTAAAATTTTGCTGACAATTTTTCCTCCTGCTTTGCTACCAGCAGTAGATAATTGTGCTCAATTTTGAGTGGTTGCTTACCTAAGACCCTAGGTTTCTAATCCCTTGCATTGCCCTTTTGTCTGTAATATGGGCATATTGAGTACAAGGTAATTTTTATGTATGAGGAAGTGAAAATATTCTTTATGATACTTAGGATGGTGCTGCTATGGAAGTTCTTGTTTTTGACATGTATATGCTACTTTTTGCAGTTCTCATTTTTTTTCTCTCTTCATTTGAAGAGCACATTATATCTTTTAACTTCACTTGGATTAAAGGTTCTCATATTTGCCTCAAATAAAGCATTTATCAGTACTGGTTGGATCATAAGGAAAAACAGCTAATAAGTTGCACAGTAGTATCTGCTTGTAAGAGGGGATAATTTAGCTGAACTTGCATTAAAATTCCCCTACTTGGGACTTGAGACTCCTCTGAAACTGTAGTATAAAGGCTTTTTCTACAAAGAAAAGTAGAAATGAGAGCCTAGATGCCATCTCTTCTCTTAAACTTTTCTCCAGAGGTCCCATGGCTGCATTACATGAAGAGAACATATAATGGCTTCATATTTCCACATTTGAGGAATCATGCTTACTTGCTTTTTGTGCTTTTATAAATAGAAGGGGAAACTTGCTTGTCAGGGACCCAAAAGAGGTAGGAATTTTTGATGTGTATGATCATCAGCTGTTCTTTCTGATCTTGGGAAATCACTTAAGGGATAATAATCTCGATTCTTGCAAAAGCTGGTACAAGATACAGCTGCACATTTATTGACACTGCATTTGATAGGAAATAGTTGATGTGTGTCCCTTGATTTTATGCAATTTTCTTATTTTGTTAAATGAAACAATGTGATTTTGCCCTGTGATGAAAGACATTCCAAACTGGGCAAATTATCATCTTTAAAGATCAATAATATTTTAAAGGATATATATACACACATATGTACATATGTCATATGAAAGTCTTATTTGGTAAACATTCCTGGTTATCAAATTTTATTCAACTTTGTTTAGTCTTTACATAGAAATGGATAGATCCAAATTTACATTTTTGGCATATATAACATTAAGTGATAAATTTAGACTACACTTGTGTTTTCAAGTAAATTATAATGCTTGAATTTATTTTTTGTCATAGAGCTACAGTACTGCTTATAATATTACAAAGTAAAAGAAGGAAAATTTTGGCATATTGCTTTTGTTACCTGGGGATTGGACCCAGGGATGATCAACCACTAAACTATACTCCTATCCCTTTTTATTTACTTATTTTTATTTGTGACAGTGTCTTGCTAAGTTGTGGATGGTGGCCTCAAACTTGTGATCATCCTCCCAAGTAGTTGGGATTACAGATGGGTGCCACTGTGCCTGATTTTTAGTTGAACTTTCACAGTTTGGAAATAATGACAAAAATATAAATGCCCAAGATAAAACCACTAGACTTTCTGTGCTTTTACATTGCTTTGAATTGTTCATATGTAATAAACTGCTTTTCAATTGCATATTTGTGTGAAAATTACCATTTTTTAGAAGATATTTTTGTTTATGTTGGAATATAACTTGCTTTTTTTTTTTTTTTTTTTTTTTTTTTGGTACTGGGGAGTGAACTCAGGGGTACTTGACCACTGAGCCACATCATCCCCAGTCCTATTTTGTATTTTATTTAGAGACAATGTCTCACTGAGTTGCTTAGTGCCTCACCATTGCTGAAGCTGGCTTTGAACTCTAGATTCTCCTGTCTCATCAGCCTCCTGAGCCGCTGGGATTACAGGCATGGACCACTATGCCCAGCTATAACTTGCGTTTTGAATTGCCAGTAAACTAGGAAACATTCAGTACTTGTAAACCATAAAAATAGCAGCAGTGGAAACTGTAATTTATTGTTTTAATTGCCAAGTTGGAAAATAAATCACGGTTTATTCATAAACATCCCACATTTTTAAGATTGTTGCTTACCCTTCTTGCCAGTAAGAGGGAACAGATTTTAAATATATGTAATGTAGAGCAGTGTTGTTATGAAGGCCAATTCATGAAATCTTTAACAATTGGCTTTTTGTTTTCAATTTATTGCCATTTGGTTTTGCTGTTTTGAACTGTTTCCACCTTTTGCTAATGCCACCATAGGGACTCTGATCATGTTTGTTTACATCTTCAGCAAGCTAACTTGGTTGATTATATTGCCAGAATGTAGATTATTATGGATTTCTAATCAGTTTTTAAAATGTAGGTGGTTTTCAAAGAATTGTTCTTTGTATTTAAGATTTTTGCGGTTTGGTGTTAAGCTCAGTAGGTAGAATGCTTATCTCTTTTGCACAAGGCCCTGGGTTCAATCCCCAGCACCACACACAAAAAAGATTTTTGCATTTGCTCTTTGTTTATCATGATTGTAGTAAATAGGATAGAAAATGTACAAGAATACTACGCAGAGGGCAGACAAAAAAAAACTTTGCATAGAACAGAAAGGGACATTTAATGCTCTAGGGGTGTTGGATTTGCTGATGCCATGCTGAATAACATATGCTACATCATGTACATTGGAGGAATTTCTGAATTGGGACTGGCATGAAAATGGAACTTGAAGTATCAAATGATGGCTTCTGTGGCCAAAATAACGAATATTTTGTTTTTGACCTCTACATAGTAGTGAAAGTTTCATGCTAAAACAGTATAAAATTTACCTGGAAATGATCCAACTAATGTTAACGTCATGCGATAATAATTGCAATCATGGTTTTCTAATTTGGTGGCACCCTGGGAAAAATGGAAAAGTCCGGGATTCCTTCTCCCTGCCTCTTTTTACATACACAACTCTAAACATTGATAAAAATATTCCTCATATTTACCACAGAGTAAGCTTGCTACTGCTCATAATTTACTGTCCTTCAGGCTTTAACGCTTTTTCTACAGAAAAAAAAAATAAATTTAAGTATTTCAGACAAATGTAAGCAGAATTCATTTTAAAAGGTGTTTTGGCTGGTCTGTCATCCATGTTAGGAATGGAATATGCAGCATATGCCATGCATTTTTACATAGTCAGTAACCGCATCTTACCAGTACATCAGTAGCCTTTGACGCTCACTACGCAACTGTTCTCATTTTACTTGTAAGTTAACTAGGGTCTGGGAGGGTGACTGAGGGCGTGGCTGGTAAGCTACTGCACCGAAATCCGCACGCCAAGCTTAGTTACAGGTACCAGGCATGATGTCATGGGTGGTGCCAGGCGGCGGTTCCGCGAGCTCCCGACGTGGGCCTGGCCGGAAACAGTGCAACAAAAGGCCCCGCCCCGCTCCGCCCCGCCCGGCACGAGCCGGGTGGTTGCGCCTCCCAAACCGGTCAGCTGGGCCCAAAGGTGCCGAACCTGGCTAGCGCGCTCAGGCTAGCTCCGCCCCTCAAGCCGGCCCCACCCCTCACGGTCCCCAGGTCGCTCCTACAGTGACTACAGCTCCTACAGCTGGGCGTGGCGCCAGGCGGGCGCTGCTGGTGAGTCCCTGGTTCGGACTGCCGGGCTCGGCCATCCACCGGGCGGGGAGGCGGAGGATGGAAGTGGGCTTATCGGCCATTACTCTATCTTGCCAGCAGCCCTGTGGCGACGACAACGATGGACCGGGATCCGGTGGGCAGTGTGGAAGGAGAAACCGTCGCTGTGTCGGGAGCTGCGGCTTTCGGAGACTCGGCGCGGCAGGTAGGTGGGGCCGCGGAGGCTGAGGCCAGGAGAACCGAGCGCCTCCTCGCCCGGTCAACTCACTACCTATTTGGCCTGCCCGGCCTTCTTCCAAGCAGGCCGCCTGCCGGCTGTGAGTTCGGGGCTTCCCCCTCACCATACCCCTGCCTTTGCTCCAAGAAACCAATTAAGGGAAGAAGCGGACGCCTCCGCCCGGTTGGGGCGCCCTTCCTTCACCAGCCCTTTCGCTGGCAGCGCCGCGGACTCTGGGGCCACCTTGGATTTCCGGGGGGGATATTCCAGCTAGTGGTTGCGAGCAAGAGAAAACAGGCGTGTCTCCAAAAGGCTGTCCTTAAAAGCAGTTGAAAGCCAGGTGACGCAGTTTAGTCACTTCTCAGTTCCCTGTGGAGCCAGCGCCTCCCCTGGCATCTGCCCAGAAGCATTTACAGGCTTTCTTTGACTCGATTGTTATAACCGGGCGAGGTGGGTGTTACCCCATTTTACCAACGAAGTGTTACTAAGGCTCAGAGCCGCACAGTTAATTGTAATTCGAAGTTTTCCAATAGCCACAAGAAAGAAAAAGAAACCGGTGATACTAATATGGTGTCTTATTTAACCAATTTTATTAAAAAATTAACGTATAATATGAAAATTAAGAAAGTATTTTACTTTTTTTTTGAAATCCTGAATATTTTAATTTAGCAGTCCATCTCAGTTGCGACTGACCACATGGCAAGTGCGCGTTAGCCACATTGGCTTGTGATTACTGTATTGGGCAGTGCAGTGTAGCGAGTTAGGTAAAGTTTGTGGACATTTGTTTTGGATTGATAGTCTAAATTAGTGGTGAATCTTGGTCTTTGACCAAGTAAAACCAATGAAGGAATTACTTTAACGGGAACCCGCTGACGCGTGTAGTTTTGACAGTTAAAAACCTGGGGTTGCAGGCCTGTGTAAACCCACCTAGTCCAGAGACTGACACAGTAGGATTCAAAGTTCTACACCGTCTCAAAATAAAAAGGGATGGGGGCGCTGGGGTTGTGGCTAAGCTGTGGAGCACTCGCCTAGCACGTGCGAGGCTCCAGGTTGGATTCTCAGCACCACATAAAAATAAATAAACAAAATAAAAGTATCTGTCCATCTACAAGTAAAAGAAAAGGGGGGGGATGGGGATGGGGATGTAGGGCAGCGTTAGAGTGTTCCTGGGTTCAATTCCCATACTGAAAAACAGAACAACCTGGAGTTGTTAATATTCAGAAATTTTCCCAACTTCTGTGGGAAAGCTTTTCCAATGCTTTCAGTTTTGAGACTAAGTACCTGAATTGTTAGTAAGACATCTTCCCCAAACAACAGGTTCTTAAAGAATTGTTCCTGAATGTAAGTATAGCTCATAGTATAATATGCAATTTGCACTAACAGTTTTTCCACATACTAATCTCTATGTGGATTTTTTTTTCCTATTTGAGGAGGAGGAGGAGGATAATATGCAAGGAGTTCAGGGGACAACACTAATTGATTAACTTCATTTTCAGTTTGACTTCTTGTTGACAGGTATACTTGCACTGAACCTTCAAGGCCACAGAGATTGATGGGCTTTTCCATTTGTTTTTTCTTTTTGTCACTAGAACTGTTTTCACCACTACTTCAGCTTTGTATTACCAAAGTAAATATAACTGTACTAATATGCCAGATAAATGTTTCAATGGAGACTGTTTTTTTGGTTTAGTGGTGTTATGTAGTTTTCATATTGTTGGTTATAATATTTAAATAGTAAAGAAGGTTGTGGAGCAAAGGGTGAAAATTTACAGGAATATACCTACTGCCCTTTCCTCATATTCTTATTTCCCCCAAATTAACTATTATTTCTATGCATTTCTTTTCTTTTTTATTAAATACAAATGAACTCATACTATACAGATGGTTTTTAAATTTTCCCTGTTTATGCCAAGGGTTTGAACTTAGCAAGAGGAAGAGACCAAGGAGGTGGAGATCGGGTGGATGGAAAGGCTGCCATTCTATACTCCTTCCCAAATTTATAAGAACTGACAAACACCAAGTGTCATGTAAGGAAGAAATTAAGAGAGATAGGATCTATGTTTAGAATTAGGTGTGTAATCAGGCCATTTAGTACTGTTGTGACCTTGTATCCAGCAGCCTCTCTGAGTGAATTTTTAACCAGAATCTCAGCCTCAGTATTTTTAAAGGAGTTAAAATTTCAGTATTACTTAATTTAGCACCTCTATTTACCACACAGAGATGTTAGAGGAACTGTTGGTTTAAAAGAGGTGTCTGTTGCTAACTCCCTAGTAGAAGGTGATGCAAAAAAAATTCCAAGTGTACTATGTGTTTTAAAGAAGTCCTGGGTGCCATGGGAGTATATAAAAATAAAAGTGCCATTAAAAACAGGTCCTGAGGATCAAAGTAAGCAGATTTACAATCCAGTTAACCATACAGCATAATTAAATGTTAACAGACATTACATTTCATAATTCCTTGGTGTTATGAAACTCTTCAGATCTTTAGAATTCATTAGTATAAAATTTGTATAAGTGACAGTAAACAATTAAAATTTTTTATGGAATTTGTATAAGTAAGACATTTACTATTTACAAAAATGAGAGTACTTTTTATAATTATTGAAATTTCATACCAAATTATTTTCTGGTTTTACTTGGCAATGTCTACCTCATTGCTTCCTGTCCACTGAATGCAGGTTAGAATTCCACATCATAAATTGTCTTTCATAGACTTTTTACTCGCCAATCTGCTTCTTTAAGACCAGGAGTGGACAAACTGCAGTCCATGAGACATTTCTAGCTAGCTATCCATTTTATGTAAATTTTATTGGAGCACCAGCCACACCCCTTTTTTATGTAGTGTCCATGTAAGTGACTTATCATTGATGGCTGCTTTCACAGAGTTTAATTGTGAAGAGGTTTTCTGGTCTATAAAGCCTAAGACATTTACTATCTGGCCTTTACAGAAAGTTTGCTGACCCCTGCTTAAAATGATAAACCTAAAATTTGAGATTTACTATATCAAACATTAATTTTAAACTTTTTAAAGAAAGGGCTTAAATAAAATCTCTTTTATGGGGTGGGGGAGGCAGGTAACCAGGAATTGAACTCAGGAGCATTTAACCACTGAGCCACATCTCCAGCCCTTTTTAAAATATTTATTTATAATTATTTAGAGACAGGATCTTGCTGAGTTGCTTAGGGCCTGGCTAAATTGCTGAGACTGAATTTGAACCTCCTGCTTCAGCCTCCTGAGTCACTGGGATTACAGGTGTGCACCACTGCACCTGGCCCCAATCCTTTTTATTTTTTGAAGACAGGATCTCACTAAATTGCTTAGGGCCTCCGTAAGTTGCTGAGGCTGGCCTCAAACTTGTGATCCTCCTGCCTTTGCCTGAGTTGCTGAGATTGCTACAGAGAGCTTCTCATTATTTCTCTCCTGGGGGTGACACTGGCAGGGTATGGTATGGTATCATATTATGAAAGATCTGAGCTCTATTCACTGACTGGAGATCTAATCTAACTTCTGGCTTTGCTTGGCATAGGAAATTAAGGAATCTAAAAAGCCAAGTCATAGTCCAAAAGGAAACATTGATATCAGGATAACCATAAACTCAAAAACGTTTTTTTTTTGTTTTTGTTTTTTTAAATTTTGAGACAGGGTCTCACTAGGTTGCTTACCATAAACCAAATCTTAGGGGAAACATGAGATTGGCTGTAGGTGCTGGGAACTGAGGGAGCGTGGTACAGGAAAAAGTGGTTTGGGTGAACCACTCTTCCCCATTTTGATCATGATACAATCAGTTCATTGATCTTTACTAAGGGCTAGAATTTGTTTGAACTTTCCAGACAACCCGGAGACAATTTTGAATTTTTTTTCCAGGATAACCCATTGATAAGCCCATGTTATCAAAATTTTCATGATCTGCAGCTTCCTATATCACAGTTGTTAGTTGCTACCAATGATATCTTTGGGTTGGTTATACCTGGATTCAAATCCTGGCTAATGACTAAACTCACCTTTGGAAAGTAAAAGACAGATAAAAACTGTATCTGTTTTCTGAAAAGGACCTTAGAGAATTGATAGAATACAGTGCATAAAAATAAAGTTGCTTATACTTATATAACTGAGTAATTCCATTCTACTGTGTTTATCAATATAATCACATCTCTGTAACTCCACTTCAAAGAATAACAATCATGGGTATAAATTACATTTGCCCATAATTATAAGAATCTTTATAGAGAGAAAATTTCTGTGCTGTGGACTATCCTAGAGAATACCAGCATGACTCTAATTATGGCAGTCTTGTAGTCCTATATATCTTACTTTGGTTTAGTTTTTAAATTATACCAGTAATACATGAACATATTCTCATCACAAACCAATAGCAAAATGCAAAAAAAAAATTAAATGTTTTCTTGATCACTCGCCTTAACCTTTTTCCCATAACTGAGTTCCTATTTGTGGATGTAACCACAGTTGTCAGATTTTTCTTCACCATTATGTATTGTCCCTTTGTGAAATTGAGACTTAAGAGTTTAAAATTGAGGTAAAATGACAGTAAACAGAAGCTCTTCACCATCTTCCACAGTATGCATTTACTTTGAATTTGAAACACAACTGCATGTACATGATAAAATTAGTATTTCTCTAGGAGTAAAATTTGGATGTAGTTAGAATTCCATAGACTACTGTACAAGTAGTTTTAAAATTTATACAATTTTTTACAATAAAAAATCTTCTGGAGCTGGGTGCAGTGGTGCATGCCTGTAATCCCAGCATCTCGGGAGGCTGTTGCAAGTGCAAAGCCAGTCTCGGCAACTGTGAGACAAAAAGCAACTCAGTGAAATCCTGTCTATATAAAATACAAAATAGGGCTGGGGATATGGCTCAGTGGTTGAGTGCCCCTGAGTTCAATCCCTGGTACAAAAAAAAAAAAAAAAAAAAAAAAGCCTGTTGCTACATGTATACCATTGACTTAAGAAATTTAGAAGTTTAGGGATAGAACACCAATGGTCTGCTTTTCAGGTTTGGCTTATAGATGTGTTTTTATTTGGCTTGCATAGTATCTAAAAATATTTTTTTCCTAGTTTAAATGTTTTTAGTTGGGGCATGCATTCTCCGCAGGATCCACCCATCTCTATAGAGTTTTACTCATTTTTGGTACTTGCTTGGCTCCAAAAGGCAATTGAATTTAGGAGTCCTGTTTTGTGTAAGGAGAGATTTTTAAGTTAAGCTGAACTGCTTTTCTTATGGTCATACATTGTTGAGAGCCACAGACAAGTCAAGATGGCGCCTGGCACTTCGCCAGTGAGCCATTAAGATGATAGAGATTCCTTAATGACTGACTGCTGTGTCTAGATTATGTCAATTAAGTTAAGCTGTGTGTAATTATTAAGATGATGAGGATTCCTTAATGACCAATTGATGTATCTGGATGTTAATTGAAACAAGCTGTGTATAATCAGTTAAGTGTATATATACCTCTATTGTCCGACAATAAAGCGGCTCCCGCTGTATCCTGCCCCCCCCCCCATTATTTTGCCCAGTCAGCCAGACTGCGGCAATACATAGCTAAACTCAAATCCAAAATAGTTCCCTAATACAGTTTGCTTATTTTATACACTTAATATGTATATGTGTGCATGTTTTTTTTTATGTTTTCTACTAATACTTCCTTAATTCTCATTATTGTTTAAAATTATGGGTGTCCAGTACATATTTATATATATAGCATTGAGATTGCTCTGACTCTAAGTGCTTGATATATACTTATTGACCTAAACAAAATTTTTTATTCTGTTTTCTGTAACCTTGGTGATTATGAAAAAATTTAAAAATTAACTCTACATATATATTATACTCTTATATGATTTAAAAAAATTACTTAAGGATTGGTTTCTGTTTTTAAGACCCTAAACTAAACATTTTTTTGTGTGTGTGCGTGATGAAAGAAAATTTCATTTGAAACTCATGTTTTTAATTTATTATTGATATAGATGAGTAATGAAAGAGGCTTTGAAAATGTAGAACTGGGAGTCATAGGAAAAAAGAAGAAAGTTCCAAGGAGGGTCATCCACTTTGTTAGTGGTGAAACAATGGAAGAATACAGTACAGATGAAGATGAAGTTGATGGACTAGAGAAGAAAGATGTTTTGCCTTCTATTGATCCGGTAGGTTGATATTGGTCATCTTTTGATTAATGAAAACAATTGAAAAGAGGGGCTTGAGAATTAAACCCAACTATATTCTCATTATAAAATTATACATGGTGATTTTGGTAGAAAATTGTATTTTATATAATGTGGATGAAAATATTTCTAGCAGTTGAATAGCCTGAACTGTCAAGAGTTCTTGTCACTGTCAAATGATTTATATAAGAATTTTCTCTTTTCTTTCTTTTCAGATAGTATTACTATATGTTATATAGCCTAGCTTTGAACTCATAATTCTCCTGACTCAGCATCTTGAATAGCTGGGATTACAGGCGTGTGCCAGCATGCCCATCTTCTATTAAAAAAAAAAAAAAAAAAAAAATATATATATATATATATATATATATAATTAAATTTCTAGAATCCTAGTTTCTTTTTCTTTTTTCAGTCCTGGGGATTGAACCCAGGGGTGCTCTACCACTGAGCTGTAACACATCCCTTTTTATTTTTTATTTTGAGTCAGGTCTAGGTTACTGAGGGCCTTGCTAAGTTGCCAAGGCTGGCACCAAAATTGCTATCCTCCTGCCTCAGTCTCCTAAATTGCTGGGATTACAGGCTTGCACCGGTGAGCCCTACCTCAGTCCCTTTGAATTGGACCATATTACCCTGATGGTTTCTACTCTAGCACTTAAGAATTGTTAGTTCTTTTTATTTGGTCTCAAGTTTTAATTAGTGTGCAGTTCTTAAGAATTTCAAAATTATACAGAAAGGGACTATAAGTTTATAAAACATTTTAAAAAAGAAGTGCTACCCATTCAAGTAGTTGTATTGAGAGTCCAGTTGATCCCATATTTACAATGTGTACTTTCTAACATGCACTATGTTAGTTGCTAGTGATATGGCAGTGGGCAATATAAATTTGTTATCCTATGCTAGTTAGAAGATGGACAATAAACAAATGTATACTATAATTATCAGACTTTGAAAACTGCTATGAAGAAAATAAACCATAGTAACAGGTTAGAGAATTAGTTATATTTGATTTAGGAAATGTTATTACTGATTTTTTTCTTCAGACTTGGCTTTAAATAAATTTTAGCTATTAACAAATCATATCTAGCTGGGCGCAGTGGTGCATATCTGTAATCCGAGTGACTCCGGAGGCTGAGGCACGAGGATCCCAATTTCAAGGCCAACTTCAGCAACTTAGTGAGACCCTGTCTCAAAAAAATAAAAGGGCTTCGATGTAGCTCAGTGGTAAAGTGCCCCTAGGTTTAATCCCCAGTAACAAAAAAAAAAAAGAAAGAAAATCTTTCACCATATTGGAGTATGTTCACAGATGATCTGCATCTGAATCTTGGAACATTTTGATAGCAGAGAACCATGTTAACTACTTCCAGTTGCCATTAATCTTTCTTGTGTTTGTGGACTAAGCATCATTTAAAGCTTGGGTTTGCCTCTCTAGAGTCACTCTTTATTCTTCTGCTTGAGCCTGCATTGTGTTCTAACATGAACTGCATCAGAAGGCTCCCTTGTCTTCTGGTTTCCCCGATTTTTTTTTTTTTTGGTGGTGGTTCTAGGGACTAAATCGAGGGTCTCAGCAGAAAATCAGAGGGCAGGAAAAAAAAAATTAAAGTTGTGTTATTTATTTTTCATCATCCAGAATCTAGGATTCCTTTTATGTTATATGCTGTGGGTAACTGCATGCTCTAAGGCCACAGCTGCTGGGAAGTTTTCTCCATTTGGGCATTCTCTCTGGGTTACCATTAATTGCTGTCTCTTTTTATCCTCTACATATAGGGATTGTCTTAGTCCATTTTGTGCTGCCAATAACAGAAAAATAGACTGCATAACTTATAAGGAACAAAACTTGATTCATTACAGTTGTGAGGGTGGGAAGTCCAAGACTGGAAGAGAGAGAAGGAGAAGAAAAACTTGCCTTTCTATAACCTACTCCTGTGACAATATTATTAATTTATTCAAGAAGGCAGAGCCCTCATGGTCTCATCACCTCTCATTAGGCCCTACCTCACAGCACTTGCATTGGGGATTAAATTTCCAAGACTGTTTTTAGGGAGCTCATTCAAACCATAGTAGGGCTACTACTAAGGGTTTTCTTGGTTTTTAGCCATGGGTACTTTTGGAAAAAAAAAAAAAAATCCTACATTTACACAGACCCAATTAAAACTTGGTATTTAAAGTGAAGATTTAAGATAAATATTCCTGGCATAAGATACAGATAGAGAATAAGAAATGAAGATCTAAGCTGGGCATAGAGGTACATGCCTGTAATCCCAGCTATTCCAGAGAAAGAGGCAGGAGGATCATAAATTCATAAATCCAACCCAACCTGAGCAATTTCATGAGACCCTACCTCAAAATTAAAAAGGGCTTGGCATGTAGCTCAGTGGTAGACTAGTAGAGCATTTCTGGGTTTAATCCTAGTCCCTCAAAAAAAATTTTTTTTAATTGAATCTAGAGCCTTTACATGCTAGGCAAGTGCTTTACCATTGAGCTATATCCTAGCCTGAATAAGAACTGAATCTTATATGTACTTTTTTCCTATTATATATATACATACGATAATGTTTAATTTATAAGTTAAGCACAGTAAGAAATTAACAACTAATAATAAAATGGAACAACATACTGTAATAACAGTGTGATTCTTAAGTTATGTCAGTGTAACCTCTCCCAAAGTTTGGAATTTTCCATTTAATATTTTCAGACCAACGTTGACTGCTGGTAACTGACACCATGGGAAGTAAAACTGGATAAACAAGGAATACTATAGTCAGAATTCAAAATTCGTAATTTTTGCCTGTCAACTTTTTTAAAGAGAAGGTCAGGTGGTATGGCAGATCTAAAGGGAATGGCACTCTCATATGCTCATTGCTGGTGAATATTGATTGATAAATTCTCCAGATTGAAGTTTTGAGGTGTGGGTGAAAAACTTTCTAAATTGATTATATTTTTGGCCTAGTTAATTATACCTTTAGGAATTTAAGCCTATAAGGAAATGAGCTTAATAAGCTTAATTATTATAGTAAGTGGGGGAAAAGATAAATATAATAGTATTATAAAATTATAATATAGATAGATAATATAATAGTATTATAAAACACACACACACAGGAAAAAAGTGAAAAGATAGACTAAAATGTTAATGATAAGGGCTGGGGCTGTAGCTCAGAAGTAGAGTGCTTGCCTAGCATGTGTAAGGCCCTGGGTTTGATCCTCAGCACCACATAAAGATAAATAAAATAAAGGTATCCATCTACAACAAAATACTATTTTAAAAAATGTTAATGAAGGTGGTGGAAATGGGTGGCTTTATTTTTTAAAGATTTCGCTCCATTTTCTAAGTGTTCTATAATAAACATCACTTTTTTTTTTAAGTAAGTTGGATTTTTATTTATTTATTTATTTATTTTTATGTGGTATTGAGGATCGAACCTAGGGCCTTGTACGTGCTAGGAGAGCGCTTTACCGCTGAGCCACAATCCCAGCCCAAGCATCACTTTTTAAAAAAATATTTTTTAGTTGTGGATTGACATTTATTTATTTATTTATTTATTTATTTATTTATTTATTTATATGTAGTGCTGAGAATTAAACCCAATGCCTTACATATGCTAGGCAAGCTCTCTTCCATGGAGTTACAACCCCAGCCCAAAGCATTACTTTTTATAATTTGAAAAGTTTTAAAACAAGAGGTATCAGGTCTTGTTGGGGAAGGAAAAGATGGATACTTTAAATTTTGTAGGAAAAAAATGAAATATTTTGAGTTTTAGCATTATAAAATTAAAGCCTCGAAGGACCCAAGATCTTGTCCAAGTTTTGCTATTACTGGGATGGTGGTGGTGGTAGTGATGCTGTAAGTGGAGGCACAGTTTCAGTTTAGACTATTGAGCTATCTTTTGATTCAGTAAGGTCAGGTACAAAGGGCCTTAATTCTGCATAATAGTGTGGGATAATGATAGATTTTATTCAGGAATCTTTATATAGTTCCTCACCTCTGAAATAGTTCAGTTCTTTAGTAGTCCTAGCTTGGATGTTAGTACTTACTGTCTCTGGAAACAACCCCAGAAGAATTGTGGCATTGAGAAGTAAATATATGCTTTCTTTCAAAGCATGCCTTTTTTTTTTTTGTACTGGGGAATTAACTTGGGGACCATTACAACTGAGCTGCTTTTCCAGTCCTTTTTATGTTTTGAGACATGGTCTTATAAAGTTGCTGAGGATGGCTTGAACTTTCGATCCTCCTGCCTTACCCTGAGTTGCTGGGATTACAGGTGCATTCGACTGCACCAGCTAGCTTGCCTAGTCCTTAATAGTTCCCTTGCCCTTGTCATTTATTTTGTTATGGAATTTGGTCTCATTCCTTATACTTCTGCTACTGTCCCATTTGCTGTAAACCATAAAGTCATAATTTCTTAAAACGGAGTCTTTAAAGTAATCCTCACATCAGATATGAGACGTACCTTGCTCTGAATGTAGAAAATACAATATTTAATCCAGTGAGTCAATAACATATAGTATTTTTTGGTTGACTCTATTTTTTTGCTAGCACTACCTCACTTCTATATCTTTTCATATAAACCATCAAAGAAATTGGCATACCTACTTTTCATGGCAAGACTGTCTACTTTTTTTGGTATCAAGGACTGAACCCAGGGGCACTTAACCAAAGCCACATCCCCAGTCCTTTTTTTTTTTTTTTTTTTTTAAATATTTTTAGTTGTCAATGTTTACAATACCTTTATTTTGTTTATTTAGTTTTTGTTTTGTTTTTTTTAATGTGGTCCTGGGGATCGAACCCAGTGCCTTCCATGTGCAAGGCAAGTGCTCTACAACTGAGCCACAACCCCAGCACTTTTTAATATTTTGAGACAGGATCTAAGTTGCTTAGGGCCTTGCTAAATTGCTGAGACTATCTTTGAACTTGTGATCCTCCTGCCTCAGCCTCCTGAGCTGCTGGGTTTTCAGGTGTGTGCCACAATGCATGGTTTAAAATATCTTAGCTAAAACAATTATGGACAAGTTTATCTTTCCTCCTAAGAAGCAATATTAAAGTAATTATTAATGTATTCGATTTGCAGGCTTTATACTATGTTCCATGATTTCTTTTCTTTTCTTTTCTTTTTTTTTTGAGATGGGTTTTCATTATGTTGCTCAGGCTGTTTTTAATTCTTGGACTCAAGGGATCCTTCTGCTTCAATCTTCCACACCTGGCTTTTTTTTTTTTTTTTTTAAATGGTACTGGGGATTGAACCCAGTGGTGCTCTAAATCCCCAGCTGTTTCTTATTTTGAGATTGCCCAGGCATGCCCTTGAACTTGCAGTCTCCCCTCTTGCCTCAGGCTCCAGAGTAGCTTCAATGTTTTCTTGTGATAAAGGAAAATATTGGTAGAGTGAAGGATATCTGCATTAATTATCAGTTTTATCAGAGGCAAACTGTCATCTATTTGGCAAGTACTTCATAAAAGCACTTTATGGAGATTAACTATGGAGGTACGTGGTGTTAGACTGCATTCTGTCTGTGGCCCTGAACTACCAAATATACATTGAACTGGTCTTGGGTTGTATATTCTAGTCCCTTTTTAATCTTTAAGGAAACAAATAACTCATCTTTCCACTTGTCTCTCATATTCTCATTATTAAAAGCTCCTTTGGTGTACCCTTACTTATCCTGCTTCAATTCCCTACACCTTAACTCCCCCATAAGTGTGTTGGATTGTGTGATTCTTAGGGTTCTCTTGATTTTTATATCATCCCTGGTGTTGTGCTTATGAACATTTAAGATAAAAAAGCAAGACAGGAGAAAGACTTCAGATTATCATCAATTTGTAAATAATCTAGACTGAATTATTAACTTCATTTCAGTGGCTGCATCTTTTTTTTTTGGTTCTTTTGTGGGCTTAAGGTCGGTAGTAATTATATGGGCAAATGTAAAATTTTCTTCGTGGAATCCTGTCTTTAAAGATTTAAAATTTTTGATTGCATTGCAGCATGTATATATTCTATGTACCTATTTGACTACTTCATTCATAACCAAAGAATGGCTTTAAGTATGAATGTTGCTAATCTGACTTCTTGTTGCAGACAAAACTTACCTGGGGCCCCTACTTATGGTTTTACATGCTTCGGGCTGCCACATCAACCCTTTCAGGTATTGTTTTTCTGTTTGAAAATTGCGTAACTGCTGTAATATACTCCAAGAACTTTGCCAAGTTTCCAAACTTAAGGGAGAAACAAAAGGGAGATGCTAGCTTGCACTGGAAAATTAATATAATCTAATTTGTACATTCTTCAGCTTCTGGTTTTATTTTTTGGCACTGGGGATTGAGGCCAGAGGTACTTTACCACTGAGATACACCCTAGCACTTCATACTTTTTGAGACAGGGTTTTGCTAAAGTTGCCCAATCTGGCCTTGAACTTGTGATTCTTCTGTCTCAGCCTCCCAAGTCACTGAGTTTATAGGAGTGTGCCACTGTGCCCAGTCTGTTAGCATCTATAATGCTACTGTCATTGAGTTTCTTAACTGGTTTTGTTCTTGTTCTATCATGTTACTTAGTCTAAAGCCTGTAGTTTTACTTCATTTATAGATTTATTTTAAACTGAAATACATCTTATTTCTGAAGGAAATGAATTATCAACTAATGACTTAATTATGCTAATTTAAATATAGATTAACCATAAAACTTTTCTTCCGCTTCCAATTTTAACTTCTTTATAGCTTCTATTTCAGTCTTTTACTAGAGCATATTGTGAATAGTAATTGATTCAACAAACACTTGCAAGTACTCGCTATATGCAAGACAGTCTGGTGTAATGGAAAGAACATGAGTTTTAAACCTAGAGTTCAATTTTAGATCTGCTTTATCAGCTCAGCTTAGACAAGTCCTTTAATATATCTAAGCCTAACCTTTCCCCATGGCTGCCACATGATAGGCACTAAATGAGAAAGTAACCCCCTCCTTCAGCTCAGTGATAGCCAACCTTCTAAGTTATACATTTTTCTTAAAAGAAATAGACATGTAACAGATCATTATAATGTCTGGCAAGAAATGTAATAATAGAGGGTTGGGGATGTGGCTCAAGCGGTAGCGCGCTCGCCTGGCATATGTGCGGCCCCGGTTCGATCCTCAGCACCACAAAGATGTTGTGTCCGCCGAAAACTAAAAAATAAATATTAAAAAAATTCTCTCTTTAAAAAAAAAAAAGAAATGTTATAATAGAAATGTGAACAGACTGTTGTTGGGAGCCCAAAAAATGCTACTAATGCTTCTTAGAGAAATGAGGAAAGACAAATTGGGTTTCAGTAATCTTCTTGAGCATAGGAACAGTAACTTTTGTATTCTAGTGTCTTACATACAGAAAGTGCTCAAAAAATGTTTATGGAATTTTCTTTTAAATTTTGTGTCTTTAGTGTGTGACTTTCTTGGAGAGAAGATTGCATCTGTTTTGGGTATTAGCACCCCAAAATACCAATATGCCATTGATGAGTATTACCGGATGAAGAAAGAGGTATGTCTCCTTTTTATATATTTTTTTTATTTGGTTTGGTTTGCTATAGATTTGATGGGTTGCATAATAAGCTTATGCAGTTGTCCAAAAGATAGCACCTTTATTTTTTGTGTTTGCTGCTGGGGATCAAACGCAGGGCCTTGCACATGCTAGGCAAGTGTTCTATCACTAAAGATAGCTCCTTTAGTTTATAAAAACAATATACATTTTAGGATTCTTTAAAAATGGAATTTCCTTAAGATCCATGTGCAAAAACTAAGTTATGTTTCATTGTGCTAGTCCTTTGTGAGTTGCCTTATATACATTAATCTTCACATACCACTTTTTGAATCATTCTAATTTTAAGATGAAGAAACAAGACTCAGCCTCTGTACTTGGGCATGTAAGACTGGATATACCAGTGTTATCAAATATGAGTATGTGCCCACTATGAAAGTGCAAAGATGTGAGGACTATTATTTCTGCAGGAGGTAGTGAGGCCTTAGGGTGGGGGATGACAGGAGTTTAGACCTAAAGAATAAGAAAGATTTAGTGCTTTAAGAACATAGGCTTAAGAACCAAAGGCTTTAAACTCAAAATCTGGCTCTGGTACTTCTAACTTCAATTTCCTTATCTTTATAAATGAGAACCACTACCTCTATACTAGGTTTAATGAATTAATGTCTCAAATGCTTAGACTAGCACCTAGTGTATATTGAGCAGCACACAAATAGATACTAGTATCTATTATTCTCCTTCAAGCAAATTAAAAATAGCAATTCAAGTGAAGTTAGTATGTAGAAGTTGTGAAGATTTACACTACAAGCCCTGTTTAGAGCCCCATTACCTCATTTGGACTATTATAATAGCTTCCTAAATGGACTATCTTAATTCTCACACCCCTAATTAATCTTCCCTGAAAGGTTACTTTGTATTAACTATCACTATCAAAGGGTACAAAACAGATGCCACCTTCTCAATTAATTTAGAGTTGAAGAACTAGAAATTACTTTTCTAAATCTTTTTTATTTTTTAATTTTTTTAATATTTATTTTTTAGTTGGACACAATATATTTATCTATTTTTATGTGGTGCTGAGTATCGAACCCAGGGCCCCCCACATGCTAGGCGAGTGTTCCACTGCTGAGCCACAACCCAAGCCCCTCTTTTCTAAATCTTTATAGTACTTATTTGTTTTAATACTTTTCACCTGTCTTAACTTCCCTACTAGATTATAAACCTCTTCAGGGCAGGAACTGCCTTACTTGCCAATTTTTAAATTTAGATTAGGCTTAATCTAAATTTTTATTTTTTTATTTATTTTTATTTTTTTAAATTTTTTATTGTTGGTTGTTCAAAACATTACAAATTTCTTGACATATCATATTCCACACTTTGATTCAAGTGGGTTATGAACTCCCACCTTCACCCCATACACAGATTGCAGAATCACATCAGTTACACATCCATTGATTTACATATTGCCATACTAGTGTCTGTTGTGCTCCGCTGCCTTTCCCATCCTCCACCCTCCCCCCTCCCCACCTCTCCCCTCCCCTCCCCTCCTCTCTCTCTACCCCCTCCACTGTATAACCCTGAGGGTCTCCTTCCATTTCCATGCAATTTCCCTTCTCTCTCCCTTTCCCTCCCACCTCTCATCCCTGTTTAATGTTAATCTTCTTCTCATGCTCTTCGTCCCTACTCTGTTCTTAGTTACTCTCCTTATATCAAAGAAGACATTTGGCATTTGTTTTTTAGGGATTGGCTAGCTTCACTTAGCATAATCTGCTCTAATGCCATCCATTTCCCTGCAAATTCTATGATTTTGTCATTTTTTAATGCAGAGTAATACTCCATTGTGTATAAATGCCACATTTTTTTTATCCATTCGTCTATTGAAGGGCATCTAGGTTGTTTCCACAGTCTTGCTATTGTGAATTGTGCTGCTATGAACATCCATGTAGCAGTGTCCCTGTAGCATGCTCTTTTTAGGTCTTTAGGGAATAGACCAAGAAGGGGAATAGCTGGGTCAAATGGTGGCTCCATTCCCAGCTTTCCAAGAAATCTCCATACTGCTTTCCAAATTGGCTGCACCCATTTGCAGTCCCACCAGCAATGTACAAGTGTACCCTTTAAAAAAGCCCCTGTCAAAGTTAATTCAGGACTCATCTAAGCTAGTTCTAGACCATGTTTTAAAAAATAACTTGATTTATATTTTATATAATAACTTTTATTTTTTAAAATATTTTTTAAAGTTGTTAATGGACCTTTATTTTTTTATTTATTGATGTGTGGTGCTGAGAATCAAACCAAGTGCCTCACACATGCTAGGCAAGCACTCTGCCACTGAACCACAACCCCAGCCCTAATAACTTTTATAATAATTATTTGGGGAAAAAGGGAAGGGGGAGTATGTCTTAATTAAACCAAACTGAATTGGACATGATACTGTTTTGGTTTTAAAAAAAGCATGAAAAGCTGTGGTGAGAGAACTACTGTTCTTTTGGACATTAACATTTCAAGTACTGATATTTCCCATTTTTAGGAAGAAGAAGAAGAAGAAGAAAATAGGATGTCTGAAGAAGCAGAAAGACAATACCAACAGAGCAAGCTTCAGGAAAATTCCATTGTTCATACAGATCAACCAGAAACAGTGGTGTCCAGTTCATTTGTGAATCTTAATTTTGAAATGGAGGAAGACTGTGAAGTAATTATGGAAAGCAAACAAAATTCAGTCTCTGTCCCACAATAGAATGAAATGACTATCAAACTTCAAGTCCTAAAGCTTTCTTTTTTTAATACCAGGAACTTTCATATTTTCTATTTAGTGAAACTTTAATTAATTTATATTTTAAATTATTGTTATCTGGAAAGAAATGTTTCTCCATTATTAGGCTTTAACTATCAAAAATCATATCTGAAATTTATATGCACTATGCTTTTGCTGTATGTTGAAATTAGTGCTTTGGTTTTTTTCCTTTTGCAGTGGGGGCATTGAACCCAAGGCCTTGTGCCTTCTAGACAAGCACTCTACCACTGAACTACACCCTCAGCACAGTGCTTTGGTTTTATGATCTTTAAAAAAGGTTAAGGACATTCTAGATTCCTAATCAATTAAGAAGAGTTAATTTTCTATTATTTGTTTAAAAAAAAAGGTAAGTTATTGATTTAGGGTAACTGGAGCTGATAATCCTACAGTCTCAGATTAAAATGAGTATTGACCTTTCCCAGATTTTCTCATGTTATGCCTTGCATTTTATGCTTTGCATTTAATTTATTTAACCATTAATTTCATACAAAGCATGATTCACTAAGTGTGTAATAAAAGGAACAAGATGGAAGCACCCTGAATTTTCCTTTTATCGAGAATAACTTTTATGGAAAAGTATCTGAATTTACTACACCAAATATTAAAATATGTGCTAGGGATTGAATTCAGGGCATGCTAGGCAAGTCCTCTAACTCTGAGCAATATCCCTAGCCCCGAGTTTCCTTTTTTAATGAAAGTTGTTATTCAAATTAAATAATCAGCTTTGTTTATAATGTTGACATTATTTAAAGAATGAATTTATTAATATATTTGTATTCAAATGGTAAAACCTAGTGATTATCCACATAGCATCCTGGTTATATCACTCATTCAGCCCTTAATGCCTCAGACAGGCAGAGCAGTTGGGTGGGAATTGGTGTACACAATAGGTTGAAGCTATCAGAAGTTGTTAAATGTGGTTCAAGGTACATAGTAATAATGAAATTAGTTCCTTATTTCATTTATATGTTGAAGTAGCAACCTGGTTAATTAACCTGTTAATTTGCAAACTTTACAAAGTTATATGATATGAAGCTAATTTTGAAAATATTTCTGAACATGTGCAGAATCCCTGAGATGTGTGCATGACTTGATTTACAACTAAATGTGGATAAAGATGAATGCAATGGAGTGTTTTGGAAATGTTGACCTTAAAAGCTTTTTCAAGCTGAGTGAGTTGGTAATCCCAGCGATATGATAGGCTAAGGCAGAAGGAAGTTTGAAGCCAGCTTCAGCAATTTAGCAAGATGAGTTAAAAAAATAAAAAAGGACTGGTGATGTTGCTCAGTGGTAAAGCTCCCCAGTACCAAAAATAAGGGCCTTTTCACAAACTTAATACTCAGTGGTTATATTAACAGCCATCTAAATAGCGTTAAGCTTAAATTTTATCTAAGTTTAAAAAAACTCAAAATGCGCAGAAATCTATAACAAAATGTCATAGAAATCTATGTATTGTCAGTGTGTGTGAATTCAGTTCAACTGAAAATTGAAAAATTTCAACTGGAAGTTGAAACATCAAGTGAAAGCTGAAGTTCTTTAAATTCTTCAACTGATAATTGAATTTAGGAAGGATAAACTCTTAGGAATCTTCAGTTATGTAGATTTCAAGGCATGGTGTTTCATACTATGCATAGTAATTTTATTCATGGTTGTAAGCTATATAACTTAGTGCTTAAAGGATTCTCATCATTGTGTATAATGTCACCATAAATTAGTTTATTAACAGCTCTTAAATATGCCAGGGCGACTTCACTCTTCCTTCCAATATGTTTTAAACAGAATAGTACCTATCAAGTGAAGGCAGGTGTGTTCTAAACATGATCTTCTGAATCTTCTCCTTACAGGTTCTAATGTCTAATATCTAGTTTACCTAGAAACTTTTGTGACTATAGTAGAAGGAAGATAGTGACTTTCAAAGGTTTATGTTTCTTGAATTTTACTTTCACTACATGCCCCAAAGTAGCCAGTTTGTAATGTTTATAGTTATTCACTGTGCCTTACATTTTTATACTTTTTGTTTTTGCAAACTATAAAATTTCCCATAAATGCATTAAATGGTTTGTCTTATTTTAAGCCTCTTTCACTTTTTCCTACTTTTTAACAGTTCATGATATTCTGCTTCTAATCTCAAAAAAACTAAACAATTAGTATAATTAGCCTTTACTGAATTAAATAAATTTTCTAACAAAAATCCTTAAATAATATGGAATTAAATTTTATAAATGTAACTGTAGTATACTGGCTAAATAATGTAGACAGATTTCTTTTTATATCAGTGATTAGCTTTAGTAATTTTTATTGACACATCATCCTATTAAAAGAACGATCATGTCCAAACACTTATAAACCAGAAATAAATGGCTCCACTCTAATGGAAAGTCATTTAACATCCCTGATAACATATAATGTTTTAGATGAAGAATGAAGGTTAAATGGCCAATAATTTAAACCATTCCTCAAATATTCTAATTTTGTATGAGGATCAGAAATATTCCATGAAAATTTCCTCTATCTCTAAAGATTATGCAGATTTAACTGAATATCCCTGTACCTACTGCAAATCACACTTGCCATATTTGAGCTTGAGCTAAATGAAACCAGAACTTACCTCCTAAATAAGCAGTATTTGGTCCTATTGTTTCCAAACTATATAACGAAATTCCAGGAACCGAAACACTTGCTGTGTTTTTTAGACACATTATTTTATTTAAACCATTTCGAAACGAATTCTGCTTCAAAGGTTTCACATGCAGCATTCAAGCATCTTAAGACAGTCTAGTTTTTTAGAGATCATGTATCATCAAGGTCTGTAGAATTTTCACTGTCATTTGCAACAAGGGCTTCTCTGTTTTCATAAGTCCAGAAGCCATTCAGATCAATTAGAATGGTAGTGACTGTATCTCCTTGATTACTATTGATTAAATCCTGAAGAGAGATTTTCAAAGGATCCTTTGGTTTTACCATGTCAAAGATTTCATCCTGCAAGAGAAAAATACAGTAAAATCTGATTTATTTGGTATTTATCAGTGATCTAAAATTCACAGCTGACAGTTAAGCTCTCATAAAAGTTTTTGCTTTACTTCTCTACTTGACAGGCAATCTCCTTTATCTAAAATCACAGAATCTTACTGGGAGATTCCTGAGCTATGTGATTTGCTATTTCTCATTTTATAGATGAAGAAACTTAGGTTCAGAGTTTAATTCAGAGTTTAATTAGTGTAGAACTAGCTAATGCAGTGTTCTGCGAATACATACTAACTTCAAGTACTTTTCTATTACCTTCTAATTGGTGATGAAAAAACATGTATGTTTGTTTATTTTGGGAGACTAAGGACTGAACCCAGGCAAGCACTATACCACCGAGCTATATCCCCAATCCTTAGTTTACTTTAAAAGAAAAAAAACTTAGCTCAAACTAAAAACTTGAATACTTCAGAAATAAGTGACAAAACTTTATTTCCAATATCAATGTCAACTTTTTACTCTAGACCGAGGATGAGAGGAGGGGAGATTTCAGTATTAAAGAATTTGTCATCCACAATGATGTGAAATTGTGCCAAAATGATTAGCATTGATGGAAGAACCACTTTTACAGTAATGAAGTGTATACTACATTTATATTATACTCATTTTCTAATATTTTTGAAGTAAAATCATTCAATATTTAGTAGCATTTAAGGAGGCAAATTACATTTTTAAAAGATTAACAATTTTCAGGTACATAAACTGTATAAAATTTTAGTCTTTCCTAGATTGGTTACAGTTTAAAATTTCTATATCTTAAACTTCCTGTTGCAGAGTTTCAAATATGCTTTGTTTATAGTAATCCAAAATAGTTCTTTATCTTTACTCAGTTGAAACTGGTCAGGGTATTTTATTACACATGTTACCAAACATGAAGAACCAAATGGTACTAGATACTGAAAGTTATTCGGAACTGGTAAAAATGATTACTAAAATGCTAGGCAACAACAGTGTTTGACATAGTGGTGGTTTTCATATTGTAGGACTGATGTCTCCTTAAATTTAATATATCAAAGCAAGTGGCTCTTTGAGAGATTATACTAAAAAAGTGCTTGAACCTAAGTAGTTCCCAATTAGAACCTGAATTTATAGTGGAATAGACTACCAAAGGATGCAAGCTAAACTGAAAAATGAATGCATGCTTCCAATGAAAACACAAGGTTGACAATACTAAAATTTTGAACTCTACAAATTAATCATGATTCACATGTCTTAATTTCCAATTATTTAAATATCAGTTCAGAACAAGTAACAGTTAATACCCATTTGGGCATTTGCTTCTTTGGTTATAGTACTTCATAGTATATAGCTTTCATATAAAATTTCATGTTCTACAAATGATTATCTGATATTAACACAATAATGTTTACTGGTAATATTATATACATTAAAGGAAAAATTAACCTTGACGTCTTGAAATGAAACAGGATCTTGTCCATGGATTTTCATTAGTTCTTGTATGGCCTGTATTTAGTGGAAATAAATCTAAATAAAAAATGAAATTCACAATATCCCCCTTCTCGCCCCAAATATCTTTCTATTCCTTTTTCTTTCCTATCACACCAGAAGCCTTATCATCTCAATCTCTCTTACCTGTCTTAATTTCCTTGATCTTGCTCCACATCCAGTCAGTAAAATAATAAACATGCTGGTTCTGTGTAACTACTTACCTTTCTACATCTATATCTTAACGATTAAGAACTTCAGGATAAAACAAACATTAGGACTGTGGATTCTTGCTACATTCTTGAATGTTCTCCCACTTCAAATGAGCCCTCAACATGGTCATTATTCTTTTATGGCCTGCTCTTCCTATTTTCTATGAATGCTGTTCATACATTCACCATTTAAAAATATTTTTAGATATAGATAGACAAAATACCTTTATTTTTATGTGGTGCTGAGGATAGATCTCGTGACTCACTCATGCTAGGCAAGCACTCCACTCAGCTCAACCCCAGCCCACATTAACCATTCTTTAAGACCCCTATCCACCTCCTCCTCCCAACTCTACAGTTTACCTTCTACTTAGAAAAAAATGAAAGCAGGCCTCCTTCAGAATCTTCCTTTTTATAAACAACAAGACCAAGAATGACAACAGTCAGTTGGACTAAAAAATACTTCAGGTGAGAGTCATTAATTTGGAAATGTTAAGCTTAAAAAATAGTCAATACATGTTTTTCAAATTACTCTGGATGTGGTGCCAAGTATCCCCAGTGTATCTGAAGGAGGTAAGAATTTATGAGCTCACTCAGTTAATATAATAGTAGACTTGCACAGCATGGTCACCATCCAAGTCCAGCTTTATCACTGGCATATTAATAGATAATAGCTCTACATACAGTGTTAGGCCGGAGAAACTTTTTAACTTTAACCCAAAGAAACAAGCTTAAATAAACTTCATAGATTCATGCATGAAATATTTTTAAAGCAAAATTAAAAGAGGAAAAAGATCTTTATGAAAAGGGGTTGAATGTTTAATTCCTAAAAGACATTTTTTGTCTGCCGAAGCTCAAACCCAGGGTCTAATACATGCTAAGCAAGTCCTCTATTACTAGATTACCTCCCTATCCCTATTTTCCTTTAATATTTATTTTCTAGTTGTAGTTGGTGGTGCTGAGGATTGAACCCAGGGCCTTGCATGTGCTAAGCGAGCGCTCTACTGCTGAGCCACAATCCCAGCCCTATCCCTATTTTTCTAAGACTGAATTTTCACTTACTAGATTTGTCTGAAATGGGAGGAATCCTTTGATATGATAGTATTTTTTCAGATTAGCGATTAATTTAAGCCCATATCACATTCAATTAGAATTGTTTAAAAATTTACTGTGCTGGGGATAGAATTAAGCCTTACAAATGCTGGGCAACAACTCTACCACTGAGCTGCAACTTCAGCTTTGCCTTAAATTTTTAAAAAAATGTTTTCTAATAATGAGATTATAATTTATCCTAATATTTGCAGTCAATACTGCCTAAAATTATAATGGAAAGCTTTCTATGGAATATAACATGGAATTTATGAAATATATATTATGAAACCCTAAGGATGGATTCAGAAACCAAATAAAGATATAAATGAGTACCAAAACTTTTTTAAATGGAAAAAAAAATCCCTGGGGGCAATGATTTATGACAAAGATTTGAAAATGTCATTGTTTTTTAAAAAAATTTTCTTCCTACTGTTGGTCTTAACTGTATAAAAATCACATGGTTGGGCTGGGGTTGTAGTTGAGTGGTAGGCAAAGCACTTACCTAGCACATGTAACTGAATTTGATCCTCAGCATCACATAAATGAATAAAATAAAGGTATAAAAAAATCATGTGGTCTGTGAAAATATGGTGATGACGCAGAACACTATTGTACAAAACTATTCCATCAAGTGGAAAAATTACCATTCATATTAAGGAATTATGTGTCTTACAAGGGCAGACATTTCTACTTTTACATGTGTTGGAACTGAATGCTATCAGGTACAATCCAATTCCATTTCAGAGCTCACTGTTACTCTATGATCTGAGACCAACTAAGGCACAAAATAAATGCTTCAGCAAATCTCTTTTGCATAGAAGTGCAGCACACAATTCTGGACAGTTTGAAATTATTTTTATAACATAGCACAAAAGAATCTACAACTAAAGTCTGTAAAGCTTCCCTGGAAAGGAGTTACTTTTCTGAATGTCTAATCAAAGCTTAGGCTTTTACACAGTAGTTTTTGATTAACCAAAGAATTCAATTTCTCTTCTCTAAAGGCTAGTACAGCCCATAATATTTATTATTTCCATACTTTTTTTAGTATTTACATATAATCAAATTGGCTTTTACTATTAACTTTTTTTTTAATGGAAGGAAAAAAATCCTAACACCAGATTTGATTTCCTTCTGCAAAACAAAAACATAAAAATTTGTTTGTAAATCCTTTGTTGGATTTAAAAACCACAAGTTAGGTAAAATTGTCACAGTTAAGTCATATGGTATAATATCTTAAGGAATAATGTTTCTTTACCCAATTGAGACTTACCCTAAAGAAATAATTAAGGGAAAAGACATTGAGGTATCCCTTATTCTCAATATCAAGCAGTTTGAAAATATATTGCAAAGCTGCAGGTTCCTTCCTGTTTTCTAATGCAAGAACAAAATCCAAGTAGGTCTTATAGTCCTATAGAAAAAAAAAATGATGGTCAGTAAAGGGCTTACTTGAAATTACCTTTTCAAGTAAATGATAAAATTTATTTTGCAATCCAGGGAGGCAAATTTAAATTTTTTAAGTTAATATGAAATGATAAACCAATTGGCACATTTAATATTAGTTTCTAGAAACTCTAAATAATATCTGCACATGATAGTTTTGGGAATATTTTCTCATGAGATTAGCTGTGTATAATATTCATTATATTTTTGAAATAGTGACTTTTGAAATAGTGACTAAGTTATTATGCATCACCATTAAATTTACATCTTCATTTCAATGTGATTATTTTGAAAAAATTTTTTATCTGGAATGAATAGAACAGTAAGCTTATATTGCTGTTTTGAAATACAGTTGTCTGTATTTCTGGATTTCACATCTGTAGATTCAACCAACTGCAGACTGAAAACATGGGGTAATTTTTAAAAAATCACATTTGCATTGAACATTGATAGGTTTTTTTCCCCTTATTATTTCTTAAATAACACAGTAAAAGTTTTACAGTAGCATTTACATTGTATTATATATTATAAGTAATCAAGACATGATTTTAAGTACACTGGAAATAAGTATGTAAGTTATATGCAAATACAACATTATTACAGAAGGAACTTGAGAGCATTTGCAGATTTTGGTATCTACTGGGGGTCCTGGAACTGATATGCAGGCAGATACTGAGGGATGACTATAGTGTTTAAAAAAAATTTTTTTTTTTTGGTACTGTGGATTGAACTCAGGGGCACTCAACCACTGAGCCACATCCCCAGCCCTATTTTGTATTTTATTGAGAGATAGGGTCTCACTGAGTTGCTTAGCACCTTGCCATTGCTAAGACTGACTTTGAACTCTCTTGATCTTCCTGTCTTAGCCTCCTGAGCCACTGGAATTACAGGTGTGTGCCACCATGCCCGGCTGTTTAAAATTTTTACATCAGATGATTTCCAGTAAGAAAATTCTGTTCTCATTTAAAAAAAAAAAAAAGAATACAAATGAAAGCTAGAAAGACATGAATAGAAAGCTTTGTCTTGGAAAAGGGACATTCAGATTACTTGTTTTGTATGATTTTGGGAGATTCTCAAATTAGAAAAAAATTTATATTAGAAATGATTTTGTAGGCTAAGAATTATTCATAAATTATACTGTAAAGAATTAAAGAAATGTAACTTCATCATTTTTCACCAGAAATTACTAGTATACTACAATACCCTCACTGTCTAATGTCAACAGCTGTGGGAGTCAGAGTTTTGGAGCCTTTTCCCCATTTTTTCTTTTGTTGGCTAACAATGGTATTACTTGGTAAATTCCTATTTTTTTTTTAAATATTTATTCTTTAGTTGTAAGTGGACATAATACCTTTATTTAATTTTTATGTGGTGCTGGAGATCGAACTCAGTGTACTTTTCCTCTGAGCCACAACCCCAACCCCTTGGCAAATTCCTATTAAAGCTAAATGATATAATACAAAAACCCCATTCTCATCTGTTTGATTATTTCTTAAGCACCACGGGTTTGGAAAACTCATCATACATATCCTTACCATCACTCTCAACCCCATATTAGGGATCACCCAGGGCATTGCAATAGCAAGTGTCAGACAAATGCTATTTTCTCAGCCTTTTTAACAATTTTATTTTGAAACAGGGTCTCACCAAGTTGCCTATGCTTGCTTTGAACTTGAGTTCATCCTTCCTCGGACTCCCAGGTAGCTGGAATTACTGATATGCACTCCCATGACCCCACACCACATTATTTTTCATAACAACAATTTTGATGTTAAAGGTTTATTTAGAATTTTCCTTTTCAAGTATCTAAAGACCACAAAGAAAAATATAATTGCATACCCCCAACTACATAAGCAGTAAATTCTTTCTAAAATTATACTCTGAATACATTTTATACTAATATAAATAGGTTAATATCAGACTTAAATTGTGGTACTGTTAGATCTGATAATTTAATGACCAGACTAGCTACATGAAAATAGTTAATAGGATTAAACTCTCAAATTTCTTTTATTTTTTAGTTTTAGGTGAACACAATATTTTTATTTTTATGTGGTGTTGAGAATCGAACCCAGTGCCTCATGCATGCTAGGCGAGTACGCTATACTTGTTCATACTTCTCCACAATAGGAGCATAACAATGAAACAAACAAAATATTAAAATTTATTATCTGTACTGAACCCATTAGGGAAGTATATTTTTACGTGAATTTACCTTACAACCAAAGGTTCTGAATATCAAGTAATTTGATTGGTTTATACTTTTAACTTGTATTAAACTATGATATTAATCTGAATTACATCAACAAAAGGGCTTATGGAAATTGCAGGAGCCTAAAATTTTAAAGCTCATCATCAGATCTGAACAATTACCATTTCTCCATCATAAGTGAGACATTCCTGGAAAACACGATCTAAGAAGACGTTGGTCATGGTTGCTGTTCCATAGCGAGACAGTTCTTCTTTACTGAGCATACCATTGTGATCCTTATCAAGATTCAAATACTGGCCTTGGGAAGAAAAATAAAAAGATGCCTATGACCAAAAATTTTTAATTAAAGATAATAGAATAGACATTAATAAAAAGTTCTTATTATTGGTTAATATTTTGATTTTCAAACTATGTTACAGGTAGGGTAGTGGCTTAAGTGTGATAACATCAGCTATTTTTAAAATTTTGATTAGAACAACCATTAAGTTAGAACTGGTCAAAAAAAATCATGAAGGCCAGGGCCTTTGGCTATTTTAATTACATCTTTGTCTTCAGTTTGCAACATTTAAAATATTTCTAGGGTCTAAATTAGATGGAGGGAGGGGTCGAGAAAAAAACACTAAAATGCTATCAACTTGGAAGAACAGATCATGGATCCCAAAATGTGTCAGAAGACGACTTAACAGGTTAAATGTGGGTAACATGAAATTTGATAAAAGAGCAAACCAATCTCTAGAACACCTCCCTCTGTGAATTCTGAGAACAGCATTTTATCACAAAGTAAGACAACAGTTGATATTCATAAACGGTGTTCCTTAGTCAATAAGAATCAAATTATATCTGTTCTATTGAAAAGCATAGTAATTAAAAAAGGATTCCTAAATTAAAATGCTAGTATTTAAACAAGTAAATCTTTAGTAATCTACAATACTGTTATTTAGAAGTTCTGGAGATCAGATCCAGGGCCATTGCACATACTAGGCAGATGCTTTACCACTGAGCTACATTCCTAGCCCCAGAATGCTTTAAGACAGACAAGATGGTGTATACCTATAATCTCAGTGACTCAGTAGACTGAGCCAGGAGGATCAAGGTTAGGCAGGCAGGAAAGTTCAAGGCCAGCCTCAGAAACTTAGTGAGGCCCTAAGTAACTTAAGGAGACCCTGTCTCAATAAAAATATAAAAAGGGCTGTAGATATGGCTCAGTGATTAAGCTCCCCTGGGTTCAATACCCAGTACCCCCCCCCCCAAAAAAAAAAACTTTGCTTTTAAGGCAAAATAGTCTATGTATAAAACTGTCTTCTGAGCACCAATGGAGAAATGGATAACTCAAATTTTAGCAATATGATGGAGAACATACCATAAACCCTTAGGGCAGAAGGAGCAGAAAACCAATTTGTTTCTTGACTTTCTTTGGATAGTTCTTCATCCCTTAACTAAAGGGAAAAAGAGACATTAATAGAGAATAGTTATAGAATGGCAGTTATCAAAAATACAAACAATAAGTGTTGGTGAGGATGTGGTAGAAAAGGCACACTCATACATTGCTGGTGGGACTGCAAATTGGTGTAACCACTCTGGAAAGCAGTATGGAGATTCCTTAGAAAACTTGGAATGGAACCACCATTTGACACAGCTATTCCACTCCTTGGTATATATCCAAAGGACTTAAAATCAGCATACTATAGTAACACAGCCACAGTCAATGTTTATAGCAGCTCTTTTCATAATAGCTAAACTGTGAAAGTAACCTAGATGCTTCGATAGATGAGTGGATAAAGAAATCGTGGTATATACACATGATGGAATACTACTCAGCATTAAGAGAATAAAATTATGGAATTTGCAAGTAAATGGATGAAGTTAGAAAATATCATGCTAAGTGAAGTAAGCCAATCCCAAAAAACCAAAGGTCGAATGTTCTCTCTGATAAGTGGATGCTGATCCATAATGGCAAGGAGCATAGGTAAAATGGAGGAAGTCTGGGTAAAGGGGAGGGAAAGAGGGTGGAGGTATGGAGGCAGGAAAGATGGTGGAATGGGATGGACATTGTTACCCTAGGTACACTTGTGACTGCATATATGGTGTGTTGCTACATTGTCTTACAATCAGAGAAATGAAAAGTTATGCTGCAACTGTGTACAATGAATCAAAATGCATTCTGCTGTCTCATATACCTAATTAAAATAAATAAATTAAAAAAAAGAAAATAGTTAATTATCAAGTGATATAATTAAGTAGCTAAAAAAAGTATTTACCTCCAATAAGTCATCCAGGAAGCTGCATGCTAAAATATCTTGAATTTTAATTTTTCCTTTAAAAAACATAAACACAAATACTTAATTTCATTTTAAGAACAAGAGCAACTTAATTTGTTAAAGTTTATTATTTTACATGAGCTATTACACAATTGATATTTTAAAACTTCTAGCTCCAAAGTCCTTATTACATATTACTACAAAAAGGGAAACATTTAGTAAAAGCTGTATGTATATATTTACTTTTATACTCCCAAATATATGTCTAAGCTATAAATTCTAAAATTATCAGAGTCACAAAAAAGTAGTCAAAAATTCTGTGAACAAGTTGGGCATAGTGGTGCCTGCCTGAAATCCCAGTGACTTAGGAGGCTAAAGCAGGAGGATCATAAGTTCAAAGCCAGCTTCAGCAACTTAGTGAGGCCTGAGGTTACTGAGCAAGACCCTGTCTCAAAATAAAAAAATAAAAAGGGCTGGGAATGTGACTTAGTTAAGCACCCCTGGGTTCAATCTCTGGTACCAAAATAAATAAATAAAGAAAGAAAGAAAGAAAGAAAGATTCTATGGCAAAGATATAATACTGTTTATAAAAAATAAGAAAAGAAGGGCTGGGGTTGTGGCTCAGAGGTAGAGCGCTTGCCTACCATGCGTGAGGCACTGGGTTCAATCCCCAGCACCACATAAAAATAAAATAAAGGATATTGTATCCACCTATAACTAAAAAAAAAAAAAAAAAAATTTAAAAAATAAGGAAAGGAAACAGACAGTTTCTGTTTTTCTTTGATAGATTCTGGAATAGGAAGCAAAACAGAAGTATGGTTAAGCATTGACAGATGGGGGCTGGGGCTGAAACTCAAGTGGCAGAGCACTCGCCTAGCACATGTGAAGCACTGGGTTCGATACTTAGCACCACATAAAAATAAAATAAAATAAAGGCATGCTGTCCATCTAAAACTATGAAAAAGTGAAAAAAAAAAAAAGAGTTGACAGATGGGAAGATAACTACTTCTATAAGAAATGAAAGAATCCAGGTAAAATGCTTAGCATAGTGCCTTGTTTATAATAAATATTCAAAATAGTTTATATTTTATAAGCTTTCAAAAGGAAAAGATGTGTATGCACCTACACCTGGAGGAGTTTAAAAAGATAATCCGGTACTATGTGTTGTAATGGACTTATTGCTGGGTTTTCAAGAAAAGGAGGAGAATTAAAAGACTTTGGGCCTTCTCTGACCCTTCCTCTGCCTTAATTACATGTATTTAAGTCTGGGCAGGTTAAAATAGTTGATAAAACAATACTGTCACCAAGGCCAAACTCACTAATCTGATTCCTATATAGGATAGTTATCTTGGGAAAAATCATCTTGGCTCTCTAGTATATCACATATCAGGAACAGCAAATTATATCAGAGTAATTGGTTTCTTAGAACTGAAAAGAAGAGTAATAATTGATTACCTAATTTGTACTTTTTCATTTTAGGGACAAACTGAGAGAGGTTAGGTGACATCCCCATTATCACAAAATTTTTATAGCCAGTATAAATAAATCATAAAAGATCTTTATATAAACCTAAACAAAAGCTTTAAAAACAATCCTGTACTCCTTTGATATTCACCAGATTATTAGTGATAATGACATGTTAGGAAAATAAATAAATGACATTTTTCAAGACTTCTCTAATTCTTGAGACTGAGATATAATAATATTCTCATAATATCCAAGTTATGTAAGATTTACCTGTTCTTAGAGGGTCCAGAAAGAAGAAAAATTTCCTAACTGCTGTACAAACATAAAAGGAGTAAAAGGATTTTTCCAGGCCATCTAATTGTGGCAAAGTAGGGATAAGTTCCAATATATAGTTTTCTAAATCCTAAAAACAAAATAAAATAAAATTTTAAAATGTTAAATGTCTTTTTTTTTTTTTAAGTGTGTGTGTATGTTGGGGGCAGGGTACTGGAACCTAAACCCAGGACACTACCACCAAACTACATCCTTGACCCTTATTATTTTTTATTTTGAGACAAGGTCTCACAAAGTAACCCAGGCTGGGCTTGAACTTGCGATCCTCCTGCCTTGGTTTACTGAGTAGCTGGGATTACACCATGTCTCGTTAAATATCCATCTTGATTCTTTATTAAATACTGGAATACAATTTATGTCCTAAAAAGTTATTTGGCATTGGGTCAGGTATTGAGTTTCATGCCTGTAATCTCAGCCACTCAGGAGGCTAAGGCAGGAAGTTCACATATTCAAAGCCTGGATAACTTAATGAGATTCTATCAATATTTATAAAAATTAAAAAGTGGACTGAGGATGTAGCTCAGTGGTAGTGTGCCCCTGGGTTCAATCCCCAGTACTGAAAAAAAAAAAAAAGAAAAAATGTAAAACAAAAAACACAAACAAACCAGCATTAATACTATATAGATGACAAAACAAATTAACAATCACGTCAGCAGTGAAACATACATTGTTTCTACTAATTTACCTTTAAAAATTTTTTAACATTATTTTTAATAAGTAATACATTTGATATAGTTTTAAATTTGAAAGGAACAAACAAAAATTCATAAGTCTTCTCTCACCTTCTCTCCCAACAAGTAACCTATATTATCATCTTCTCTCTCTTTTTAAAATGCATTTTATTATGTTGCTTAGGGTAGCTTGAATTCCTGTGCTCAAGAGATCCTTCTGCCTCAGCCTCCAGAATAACTGGGAGAACAAATGTGCACTATTTCATCAAGCTCAAATGATCAACTTCTGATGTGGCTTTCCAAAGACGATGATGCAATTACAAGTCTACACATATCTATGCATATTTCTGCCTCTCTTTTTACACAGAATGTAGCTGTATACCATGAAAAATGCTTTTGTCATTTAACAGTATATAGTCATTCATACTGGTTCTCAAAGAGCTACTATTTTAAATAACTTTATTATTTCATTTTATGGATGTACCATAATTTATTTAACCGGGTTTCTACTGACAGACATGTAGGTTGTTTCTCGTCTTTCTCATCTTACTACCCTAAAAACAGTACAAGAAAGGGCTAAGCTAATTTTTCATTGTAGATATTATAGAAGAATACAGGATCTAATTTCTGTAACTGGAACTGCTGGGTCAAAGCATATGCATAATTATAATTTCCATCGACACTGGCAAACCTCCCACCTTCTCCATAAACACTATATGCATTTGACATTCCTGCCAGTGACTAGAAGGCTATTTCCATAGTTCCCAAATTATGTGCCTCCGTGCTTGGGAACTCACAGGGCAGCAGTAGGATATTTTAAAATTTTGAGGAGAAACAATGACATCTGTCAAATACTGCATGACAGACATTGTTAGGACTGGCTGAAGGTGGTTCATGTTGCAATATATTTCATTTGTAACAAATCATTGCAAAGCTAGGTTTTTGATGGATTTTGTGATAAAGCAAGTACCACACAAAATTCAGTGTAGAATAGAAAGTGAGGATTACTGTGTCCAATCTTGTTCCAAGTTTGAGTAGTTACATAGTGTTCAATAGGCACACACATCCTAGTAGTAACTGCTATGTAAGAATGAAGAAAAATATTTTTTTCAACTTTGTATTTTTTCAAGTGGCTGAAAGAATACTTAATACTTTCATTAACTTGTTTAGAACTATCTGGTTAATAAATGGAACCGTTAGGGATTTCTTTTGGGCCAGAGGCTCTTACCAAGAGAATCTCATTAAAAGCATTATCAAATTTTTTGATCTCTGTTTATCTGACAGGTAAAAAAAGGTACCTTACTATAGATTTATCAGGCATTTTCTTATGTGAAGTTAAGGCTTTTTCTTATGATTAAGAAGCATTTGTGAGTGGGAGATGATGTCGGATTAGAGGACAAATGTACTTCTCAGCAGCTCCTTAACACCAGACTTACAAAGCAGAGAGACAGTTTCTCAGTAACTAAGGGAACTCACTGAAAATAGTGAACTATAAAAAACAAAAAACAAAACCAACCAACTAACAAAATAAACAAAATTATAGAGACACAGACGTCAGAAACTTGAACATTAGAAATAATTTGTTAGAGAAGTGCCAGCGTGGGCATCAGCATGGATACCAGCAGTAGAAGAAGGGGAGGTGCAGCACAAAGGACACAGTGTGGCCAGCAGATAAAAAATTAAAAAATTAACTTGGGGTAACCTGTGGATTTGAGAGGAAGTCTGATTTTAACAGACCTAGAGTCTGTTAGGAGAAAGGATTCAGTGAAAGTAAATCCAAAAATAACTCCCACAGGAGAGGAAGCACTTTGGGGACAGAGAACTGCCACTACTGTGGCACTCTCCACCGCTGGCACTACTAGAGAAAGTGGTCCCCACCACCTGCAAAAGCCACCTTGTCCCCAAGCCCTGCACCAACAGACAAGAGATTGGGGAACCCTTGCAGCTAACCAAAACAATTCCTAGAAGGCACCTGAACTAAAATAGGGACAAAGAGAATTTGCCTGAACTATTCAGCCTATGGATCCTAAGGGAGGGAACTTCCTCCCATTGTTGCTTATGCTTCAGTGGTCACCAGGAAGAATCTGCACTCCAGGGCAGAAACCTGGTATTTCATATTCATAGCTGTGAAGGTAAAATGTGTGGAGATTTTGCTCCTATGCCTTAAAAGTGGATGTTATCAGGGACCCTAGAAATCCAGACATCCTGCAGAGACTGGTGTCACCCCAATAGCGGGTGTAGAGCAATTCTCAAACAGCCATTCACAGAGTTTCAAAGTTCAATCTAGACTAAACCTTAATACTGGAATATTCAATTCAGAACTCTGCAACACCCCTGCCACAGAACACACAATGTGTCTGCACCAAAACTGTGCTACTTCACCATAAACCAGAAGCTAAGACTAGAAGCACAACCAGCTGTAACTCCTAGCCACAAAGCTTAGCAGTTAAGTGAGGAACACAAAGGCACTGGGATTAACAACCTCCAATTCTTGACCCAAGGGTTACAAAGCCAAAAACAAATATGAAGAATGAAAATCCATTGCAGCCAACAGTTTTGACCACCTCCCTGGAAATAAGCCCTTTATTTCTCACCAGGATTTTTCTTTATTTTTTTTCCTCATTTCATCTTCATATTTCCATTTTTAAAATATTCTTTTTAAACTTTTAAATTATTTAAAAAAACTTTTAAAAAATATTTTTATTTTAATTTTTTTAGTTGTACATGGACATAATACCTTTTTTGTTTTATTTATTTATTTTTATGTGGTGCTAAGGATCAAACTCAATGCCTCACAATGCTAGGCAAGTGCTCTACCACTGAGCTACAACCCCATCCCCAATTTTTAATTATTTAAAATTTTTTTCAAACATTTAATCATAAATGCATAAATAAAATGTACACAATTGACTTTTATTCAATCATAAAGAAAAATAAAATTATATCATTTGCAGGAAAACTGATGGACCTTGAGACCATTATGTTAAGCAAAATAAGCTAAACTCAGAAGGTCAAGGGTTGTATATTTTCTTTCATATGTGGAAGCTAGAGAGGAAAAAGGAAAAGAAAGTTGGGTTGTCTCATGAAAATCAAAGTGAGATCAGTAGAAAAGAGGAAAGAGATTTGGAGGTAGGAAGAAAGGAGGGAAGGGGGAAATGCCAAGGAGTAATACTGGTCAAATTATATTATTGTGTGAATATACAAATATGTAAGAACAAATCCCACTATTAGGTACAACTGAATTGCACCAATAAAAAAGATGGAAAAAAATTTCATCATATTAATTTTTACATTTTTTTGGTATTATTTATGATTTTTTGTGAGTGTGTATGTGGGTGTGTGTGTGGGTGTGTATGTACTCACTATACAGATAGGTTTAAAAAATGTATGTATAGTTATCTAATTTTACTTTCATGAAAATTGCTTCCTTCTGCATCTATTTATTATTTAGCCTTGATTTGTCTTAGCTCAGTGAGGTTCAATTATATGCAGGTTTGAGTTATTTTGATCTTACAGTTAATGGTTTGTCCATACTTAACTTCTTGTCCATCAATTTTTCCTGATGCCATGTCCTCCTTCTTAATTACTTTCTGCAAATCTTTTATTCTTTCTTTTTTAAAGCCACCATCTGTACCTATTACCTGCCTCTAATGATCTCTTTTTAAAAATATTTCACTTTCTTTCACCTTCCTACTGTATTTTGTCTTAAACTGGAATCCCACTAAATAACAGAATTATATAGTTAATGTAATTCATACCTCATTCATATTGTTGTGATTATTAATATGGGGCACAACACAGTAGACAGGTGATGTTGAATACTTGATTTGGCCTACAATTTTGTATTGATGGCAGTAATGTTAAATGCTGACCCCAACCTTTCTTATATAGGTGGCAATTAGATATCAAAGTAGACACCAGATATTTATCTCAAAACTATACATCTATAACTGACATAAGTGCTAGTCCTGGCTCCCTATTTCCTCTACAGGGGAGACACTTCAAGATCACAGAGTAGATATCCTGGTATTGAGAAACAGTTACAACTCAGCCAAGCAACAGTAAATCTCATTCCACATATGATCTAGTCCCACCGGATCCTAAACATTACTTCAGCTCATAGAATTGGGGAAAGAAAAACCCCAAATCAAAAACTAGGCACCAGGGCTGGGGATGTGGCTCAAGTGGTAGCACGCTCGCCTGGCATGCGTGCGGCCCGGGTTCGATCCTCAGCACCACATACAAACAAAGATGTTGTGTCTGCCGAAAACTAAAAAACAAATATTAAAATTAAAAAAAAAAAAAAAAAACCAACTAGGCCCCAAGGAAAAACAATCAGAGGAGAACTTTAGGTACTCCTTGACATCTACTCATATCAAAAACAGACAGAAATCCTAGAACAAAAAATAACTACACATGTACGGATACATATGTAAAAGAGGAAGGAGAATCCATCTCAACAGACATGCAAGTCCAGGACCTCTGAAAACATGAGAAAACTGGCACACAAGTTATACTACAAAGCTATATTAGCAAAAACTGCATGGTAATGGCATCAAAATATACACAAAAACCAATGGACTAGAAGACACAAAGACAAACCCACATACTTTCAGTCATCTGATACTTGATAAATGTGCCAAAGGGGGCAAAAACAAAAACAAAAAAAAAAAAAAACCAATGGAGAGAAGAACCCTTTTAACAAATAGTGCTGGGAAAACTAGATATTTACATGTAGAAGAATGAAATTATATCCCTGTCTTTCACCTGCAAAAAAATTCAAATCAAAATGGATCAAAGACTTGGGAATTAGACCAGAAACCTTGCAACTGCCAGAAGAAAACATATGGTCAATACTCCATTATATAGGTAAAGCACTGACTTCCTCAACACGACCCTAAAGCTTAAAAAGTAAAACCAAGAATCAGTAAGTTGTTGCCATCAAACTAAAAAGCTCCTGCAGAGCAAACAAAATGATTAAGAGAGTGAAAACAGAGCCTATGGAATGAAAAAAAAATCTTTGCCAGTTACTCCTCTGACAGAGGATTTATATCCAGAATATATAAAGAACTCAAAAAAAAAAAAACCCTCAATGCCAAAAAAACAAATAACCCAATCAATAAATAGGCTAAATAACTAAACAGACATTTCTTAAAAGAAGAAACACAAATGGCCAACAGATATATGAAATGTTCTATATCTCTAGCAATCAGGGAAATGTATATAAAAACTACTCTAAGATTTCATTCTAGTCAGAATAGCAATTATCAAGAATATGAATAATAATAAATGCTAGGGCTGGGGTTGTGGCTCAGTGATAGGGTGCTTGCATAGCATGGGTGAGGCATTGGGTTTAATCCTCAGCACAAAATAAATAAATAAAAATAAAGGCATTGTGTCCACCTATAACTAATTTTTTTAAAATAATAAATGCTGGCAAGGATGTGAGGGAAAAGGTATACTCAAACACCGCTGGTGAGACTGCAAATTAGTATTAGTACAACCACTTTGGAAAGCAGTGTGGAAATTCCTCAAAAAACTAGGAATAGAAGGCTAGGGTTGTAGCTCAGTGGTAGAGCGCTTGCCTGGCACGTGTGAGGCCCTGGGTTCAATCCTCAACACCACATAAAAATAAATAAATAAAATAAAGGTATTGTGTTCACCTACAACCAAAAACAAACAAACAAACAAACAAAAAACCCCAAAACCTAGAAATGGAACTACCATATGACTTAGCTATCCCATTCCATGGCATTTATCCAAAAGAACTAAAATCAGCATACTATAATGATACATCCATTATAATGTTTAGCCAAATTATGAAATCAATCCAGATGCCCATCAATAGATGATGGGCTTTCTTTTGTTCGTAGAAGAGGTCAAACTTTTCCTCAGCTATAAAAAAGAATGAAATAATGGCATTTTCCAATAAATGGATGGAAATGGAGAACATTAGGCTAAGTGAAATATGTCAGACTCAGAAAATCAAAGAGAGCCAGCTCTCTCATATGTGAAAGCTAGAGCAAAATAAGGGAAAGAAGGTGGTGGGAGAGGGGATTAGATATCATAAAGACATAGGAAAGATCAGTGGAGAAAACGTAGGAGAATGAGAGGGAGGGAGGAAGAGAAAGGGAAAGAAATATGGGATGTATCTATATACATATATAAATGTACTAAAAGGAATTTCACTTTTGTGTATATGCAGAAAGTACCAATAAAAAGTAAATAAAAGGAAGATGAGTAGATGAGGGAGAAAAGGAGGCAAGAGATGGGGGGGAAAGGGGTGGGAGAAATAGATATTGAAATAAAATTCCTTATATGTATAAGTTTGTCCAAAAAATACTATTTATAATTACAATGCTATCATCAAAAAAGGAAGCATTTGCATTTTATTTTTTACATACTATTTATATCCTTTGTCCAGTTTTCTTCTTACCATTTCTTTTTAATTTCTAAGAGCTTTTTATATTTTATGGTAATTGGTCTTTGTGACTGAGTTTCAGATATCTTTCCCAGTTTTCTTTTAACTTTGTTTATGATGATCTTTGCCTTACATTTTTTGTTTAAGTTCACTGAATTTACTCTTTTGTAGTCTTCTTGGTTGTGCCATATTTAGGAAAACTTTCCCTGTTCCAATTTTACATCTTGAAAGCCTCTCATGGTTTTTAAAATTAAACAACTTTATTTTTGCTTTAACCATTTTAAGTATCGTCTTTCTGATAGATCTGAGATATTTTATAATCTAAATTTATAAAATAAAAGGCATCTAAAACTTGATGTTCTAATCCTGGTCCTTGACTGCTTCCCCCTTATTCTAACAGTTATTCAAAATAAAAACTGAAGACTCAACTTTGGTTCCCATCTTTCCTTTACCAATGTCCCTGTTCCTTACCTGCATGCAATATTTAATCTAGCTTTTTTTTTTTTTATGCCGGGGGCGGGGGGTGTTCAAAATATATCTTGGTTAATCTATTTATAGCTTTCTTGTAATTTTTTTTGTAGTTACAGATGGACAGAATGCCTTTGTTTTATTTATTTTTATGTGGTGCTAAGGATTGAACCTAGTGCCTCACATGCGCTAGGCAAGCACTCTACCACTGAGATACAACCCTATTTATAGCTTTCTTTATAGCCACCTATCATCCTGATCAGCGACACTATCATATCACTTGGACTACTGCAGTACATGAATCCCGCTTCCATTCCAGGCTCCTTACAAATCTCCACACAACATCCAGAGTGATCTTTAAAAATGTAAACCATGGGCTTCAGAGGTAGATCAGTAGTAGAGCACTTACCTAACACATGTTAGGTCATAGGTTCCATCTCCAGTACCACCAAAAAAGAATTTTTAAAAAATTATGGTAGAACTAAAAATGTAAGCCATGTTCTGACATACTCAGCTTTTAAAGTTCCAAGGGCTTCCCATTAACCTCAATATGAATCCAAACTTCATACCATGGCCTAAAATGCTTTGTATGTGGCCCTCGCCTACTTCTCTGACTTCATCTCCTGTTGTTCTAACTCTTGATCATATGTTTTGGCCACCCTGGCTTCCTTTTGTTTGTAGAACAGGTCAGATTTAATTGTGTCTTGGGGACACAATACTTGCTATTCCTTCTGTGCTATATCTTCATTATGCTGACTTCTTTCTCATCCTCTATGGCTAAAACTTAATCACTATTTCAAAGAGGTACCCCTTCTATCCTATCTAAAATAGTCTCCTGACCCTATCATACTCTTGCCTAGTACCCTAATTTATTTTCCCCATATGACTTGTCACTACTTATTTAATAAATGTAAATGAAAATTTGCATATAATACTCAAATTATAAATGTTAGTCTAGCAGTCACTGTCCTAAAATACAATGCCTGGTTTCAAATAGAAAAGTACCAAGGCTAGGAGAAAGACATTTTTCTTTGAGAGAAGTATTTCTTTTCACTGAGAGAGAAAAAAACTTCCCTTTTAAAAATAATAACTGTGGACATACAATGTTTTCTCTCTGGTCCTCATCTCTTTCAATTTTTATTTCCATCTATGGGAAGAGATAAGACATACAATAATAGGAGAGTACGTTTCGTAAACCAAATTAAGTGCTAAGGACAATTCTCAGAGCTAGGTAAGTACTCTAAAACCTGTCCTATGAATAAGTATCAACAAGTGACTATATTTTCCTTGCTACAGAGTGGTAGACAGAGGCAAGCGCCTTTGACTTTCAAGCTGATCTAAACTTTTTTTATTAGTTACACATGACAGTACAATGATCTTGACAATTCATACATATGAATCAAATGGGGTACAATTTCTCATTTTTCTGATGTATAGGTTGCAGAATCACATTGGTCATACAGTCACCTATATACATACAGCAATAATAATGTCTATTTTATTCTGCTGCCCTTGCTATCCCCTCTTCCCCTCCCCTCCCCTTGATCTAAACTTTAATAGACAAAACACACTGGAAAGGTTGTACAGTGCCAGTGTTTAGAATGAGCTAAAAGATTCTATCTACAGAAATCTGGGCTAAACAGACTTCAAGAAATTATTATACCAGTAATTCAGGAGGCTAAGACAGGAGGATTGCAAGTTCAGGGCCAGTTTCAAGATATTAATTATAAAAGGAACTATAACAAATGTAATGAGGAATTAATTTACATTTCTTTAAGTCATACATTCAAATATTATTTAATTAACCTAGCACATACTTATGCCCCATTCCCTTCACCTGTCCTCCCACAACACTAGAAAAAGACTCTATATTTGGGGGGAAAAAAACTTGAGCTGAAAACGTATATGTAGTTTAGATGCCCATACTTATAAAAAGTATAGCCATCTGTATCATGAGCTTATAATGCTTTTTTTTGATGTTTTTAGTATTTTTTTTCACTTGAGCTTATAATTCTTTATTGATAACTTAGACCTAAATACATTAGTATCTAGTATGGAATAAAGATTCCTTTCATAATTGACCTTATAGCCCTAAACCTGCAGGTGGGAATACAATCACATCTCTTATATTTCTTTAAAAATTCCTGGCCCAGTGCTGAGGTTGTAGTGCAGTGGTAGAGTACTTGCTAGCATGTGTGAGGCACTGGGTTTGATTCTCAACATCCCATAAGAATAAATAAAATAAAGGTCCATTGATGATTAAAAAAATAAATAAATCCCTGGCCCTTCTTAAAAGTCACATATTAATACCATTCAAGAGAGACAAAAAGTTTTCACTGTTTCTTCAATGATTTTTAAACCTGTTAAAACATCACATTCTTTGCATTTTCCCCTTTGGAAGGCCTTTTTTAAAAAAGCTTGAAGTACAAGAATCTAAAAAGGAATCTAAATGGTCAAAATGCATTTAAAACTTTATAGTAAACATACTGCTTATAAAATAGAAAAACACAAAAACTGAGAAACCAAATGTAGTAAGAATCACCTTAATCTCAATACTCAGTGATAACTACTGTTTAACATACTGGTGTCTATAATAGTGATTAAAAGCAAGTTAATACTTACAGATTCCCGAAGGTACCCTTGACCAGCAACATCATATAAACTGAGTCCTATTCTTGTTTGATGAAGCCAAACTGACAATAAAGAAAAAAATGCAATACAATTATTAACACCTATCCTTTAGTGTGTATATGTATGTGTGTGGAAGAAGAGGTGAAATGCTAGATTAGAGTTGGACACAGTGGCATAGCCTATAATCCCAGAGATGTGGGAGCCTGAGGCAGGAGGATCACAAATTCAAGGCTGGCCTCTGCAATTTAGTGAGACTCTGTCTCACAAAATGAAAAGGGCTGGTGATCTAACTCAGTATTAGAAAGCCCCTGGGTTCAACCCCTAGTACCACACACACACACACACACAAAAAGTTCGCATGTGCTAGGCAAGCACTTTACCACTGAACCACAACCCTATTTATAGTCTTCTTTATAGCCACCTATCATCCATAAAAAACCCATCTATTAACTCTAAAAACCTATTTCTTCTCATACACACTGAGTAATCATTAACCCTAAAATTGTTTCAAACAAAACAAACATACCATTGAATGGCAGATTTCAACACTTTTATCATGATCAAAGCCACAATAAAACTGACACCCTTGGGGTTGGGGTTGTGGCTCAGCATTTGAGCGCTTGCCTTGCACTTGTGAGACCCTGGGTTTGATTCTCAGCACCACATAAAAATACATAAGTAAAATAAAGGTATTGTCTCCAACTACAACTAAAAAATAAATATTTAAAAAAAAAATAAAAATAAAACTGATACCCTTAAAGAAATCATTCTTTACCTATTAAAGTTGGTGTTCCACCAAATAGGGGTAGCTAACAGAATGTTACATCTTCAATGAAGCTGCTTTCATTCTACTGAGGTTGATTACAGCAGCCAAGAAAAAGATGGTACACAACAAGATTTCACAGATTATTATGGTATTTAATAGAAATCATAACAACTACAAGTTGTTTAATAGAGGCTCCTTGAAATTGATGCAACAATCAAGGATTTGAAACTATCCTTTAAAACAACTCAACTTATAGCATTTTTAAAAATATTTATTTTTTAGTTGTAGTTGGACACAATATCTTTATTTATTTATTTTTATGTGGTATTGGGGATCAAACCAAGGCCTTGCCCATGCTAGGTGAGAGCTCTGCTACTGAGCCACAACCCCAGCTCCAACTTGTAGCATATTGATGAAATAAAATTACTAGTAAACTAAAATTATTTCAAATCACCATACATTAAGATTCTTGGTTCACCTTTCAGTATTTCTAATCAGCTACTATCTTTAGGGTACATGAAATTTTATTTTTATAATAAGGAACCCAAATTTAAAGTATAAAATACCAACTTTAGGAAGCTCCCTAAGAATCATTATAATAATATGTAAATAATCATGTATTGTTAAAAAGACAAGAAATCCTGCTATTCAAATTCAAGTAAAAGAGTTGTTTCACATGAAGAAATACTACAGAAGCAGACTAGAAATCTGCTTGATTTCTAGATGGAAGGAATTCAATCAAGCACAAGGAAAATTGATTACCTTTTCGCATGACATAGTTAAAGAACTGCATGATGGAAATTCTTCCATAAGAATCTGTATGAAGGAGTTTAGCAAAGACTTTTGCAGTGAAAAATTGCCTAAGAAAAGAAAGAAAAGACTAGAATATTCTGCCAACATAATATAAAAATGATTTCTAAGTGAATTAGCAAACAGCATAAATTTATATATTTAAAATCAAAGTGAAAAAATTAAAAGCAATAAGTATAGAAAACATATAGTTCAAAAACTTAAAATATTAAGCCATTTATCATTGCATTCATTTTTTCTTTACATTCTCCTGTGTTAAGAATGAAGTCCTAATGCATTTAACAAAACCATGCTATGTGCATGTATAAATATGTCACAGTGAATTCCACCTTTATGTATATCTATAAAACACCAATTAAAAATAAATAAATTAATAAATAAAGATAGGTGAGTAGAGGAAGAGGAATAAGGGGAGGGAAAGACAAGAAATCAGGGAGCAAATTAAATTTCACACATGTATGATTCTGTCAGAATGAACCCAACTATTAAATAACTACAAATGCACTAATAAAAACATTTAAAAAATTGGTATTTGGCAGTTACACTAAAAAAAGACATCTTAAACTGTCAAACTATTTCTTTTAATCTTCATGCAATATACTTTTTCTTCATTATAAATTATTTTATTAAATTTCATTAATAGCTTAAATTGTCTTTAACGTCACATGACAGACTTAAATTTTCCTTAACAGTCAAGGCATTTAAAATGCTATGCCTCTGTTAATTATTCTTACTTGCATTTTGGTCCAGCCTTTTCACCAACCTTCAAAAAATTTTCATAATTGATCATTGCTTCCTCTCCAATCATGGGTGGTGTCTGGTGTTTGTCCAACAAAAACCATAAGTTCTTACAAAGAATTACAGAAATGAAAATGTTAGTTAAAATTTTTTCAAATGTAGTCAAATGCAACATTTCCATTGAAATGATAGTCTGATAGTAGAGATTTAATATTAAGACATAGAATAGCGGGGCTGGGGCTGGAACTTAGCAGCAGAGTGCTTGTCTAGCATGAGTGAAACACTGGGTTAGATCCTTTGCACTGCAAAAAAATTAAGCAAATAAAATAAAGGCATGCTGTTTCTATGACTACAAAAAATTTTTTTTACAGATATAAAATAGCTAACATTTATAGTGCCTACTAAGTCGTAAGTTTTTCAAATATAGTTTCTCCTTAATCCACTTAACTATGTATAATGTAGGTATTTATACCTACTTTACAGTTGAGAATTACTTCACAGAGATGTTAAGTCCATTGCCTAAGGTCGCAGAGTAGGACTGGGATTTGAAGCTCTGCAATCTGACCTGACATTAGAATCATACAGGGACTTAAAAAGAAATAAACTTAACAACACTACCCTTAGAGGATAATGGCCCATGCAAGCTCAGCAGCTGATTCTTGTGGCCACCTTATACATTACCATTCTGCAGTACTAAGTCACTAGGCACCCTGAGATCCTACATGATTTAAGTAGATAACAAATAAGAAATGGTTAACTTCTAACTTGTTCTTACCTGTAATTCTTCATTATCTAAGAGTTCTCTGCTTTTCCTTTGGAGAAAAACAGCTCTGGATTCCTCTCTTAATTTCTGTAGTAAAACCTCATCTTCAGCTGGCAACTAAAAACACATTGTAAATTTCTACAGGTAAATTGTAAATTGAATCATGTAAAATGTTACATGACTTCATGAGATAACTACATGGCACTTCCTCTGTTTGTTTTTTGATTCTTACCTTAATTTTGCTTAAAATTCATTTAACAAAAAGAGATCCACAAACAATTTAGTGAACAGCAATGCTAGATCTCTGCCTTGAAAAAGCTATAGTCTAGTCCAAGTTTATTCTATATTCTTTTTTGGCAGATGGTAGGTACCAAGGATTGAATTCAGGGACACTCAACCACTGAGCCACATCCCTAGCCCTATTTTGTATTTTATTTAGAGACAGGGTCTCACTGAGTTGTTTAGTGTCTCCCAGTTGCTGAGACTGGCTTTGAATTTGCAATCCTCCTGGCTNAAAAAAAAAAAAAAAAAAAAAGTATTGTGTTTCCATTGTGACCTAAGACTGATACTGAATTAAAGTAGGACTAGTTTAAGACTGACAGACATAGGAAAGCATGCCTGTTGAGACTGGATCACCTTCCTTCTTAGAGATGGTTAAGTCAGTGTCTATTATGTTGTCTTACAAGGCAGAGGGTTTGCCAAATGAGATAATTTCCATAAACAGAGCTTCAGAATACTCATTTCAACCTCAATTAAAACAATATGTTTTAAGGATTTCTTCTTCCTTTTCTACATTCTCCTTGCTCTATTAAATGTATCTCAGTAGCCCTTGGTACAAATTGGATGTTGTGGTTTTCATCTTTCATTTCCAAATCTCAAAGAGGCCATCCTTCTCATCAAAAGGGATGGATAAAAGAATAGAGAAAGAATTATTTGGAGGAGGAGGTGGAATTAGGGACAAGAGAGAGACACAGACAGTTAACCAGTTAATCAGACGAGGAGAAAAATGGTGACTGAAAATTATATATATTTTCTCTGAAGGATGAGGCCATGGAGAAGAAAAAGAAAGAAGAGAAAACTTTTCACAAATGTACAATTGCAGGCAGGAAACAGTAATGGATCTGGAAATGGTCCCAGAGAGGAGAGAGAAGATAGGAGAAAAAGAACTCCTTCGGAAACCAGAAGGGAGATGGGCTGGTAATGTAGCTTAGAGGTATACTGCTTGTCTAGTATGTGCAAGGCCCTGAGTTTGACCCCCAGCAAAGTAGAAATGAGAGAATGAGAGAGAGAGAGAGAGAGAGAAAATATGAATAAAAGAAAAAAGGGGAGGAGTTGGGTACAGTGGCATATGCCTGTGATCCCAGGAGGTTGAGCCAGGAGGATTATAAATTCAAGGTTAGCCTCAATAACTCAGCAAGGCCCTCAGCAACTTAGTGAGACCTTGTCTTAAAATAAAAAGGACTGGAGGATGTAGCTCATTGGTAAAGTGCCCCTGGGTTCAGTCAAAGAAAAAAGGAGGGAAAACCAGGAGTGGTGACACATACTTATAATCCCAGCAATTCAGCAGGCTGTAGGAAGATCATAAGTTTCAGGCCAGCCTGGGCAACTTAGCAAGACCCTATCTCAGAATAAAAACTTTTTAAAGTGCAGGGGATGTAGTGATAGAACACTTGCCAAGCACGCATGAGATCCTGTGTTAAATTCCCAGTCTATTTCTCTCTCTCTCTCTCTCTCTCTCTCTCTCTCTCTCTCTCTCTCACACACACACACACACACACACGAAAAGAAAAAAAAAAAAAGAAAGAAAGAAAAGAAATGAAATGAAACCAGGAAAGGAAGACAAAATTTGATCTTGGAAGTGCAAAAAAATTCAGTCCTGAACTCAGGAATAAGGTCACAAAATTCCTACCCAAGGGGTATTCCTGGAGTAGTAAGATACTATTTGATAATCTAGTTTAAACGAGATAATAAGTACAGTCTTCTGCAGAAATTAGGCACTCAATAAATATCCATTCCCTTCCATCTCTTATAGGTTATCAAAACATTCACTTGTCTATTTGTCTGTTTAATAATAGAAAAAACAGTAAAAAGCATATATGATGTGATCTCATTTTTGTTAAAAAAGAACATGTATACACTCTCACAGAAATATGTAGAAGGATTCATGTAAAAACTGTATTTGTTTTGTTTTGTTACCGAAAATTGAACCCAGGGATGCTCAACCACTGGGTGGCCACATCCCCAGCCCTTTTTCCTTTTTATTTTTTGAGACAAGGTCTTGCTAAATTGCTTAGGGCCACATTAAATCGCTAAATCGGGCCTCAAATTTGTAATCCTCCTGCCTCAGTCCCTGGAATTATAGGCTTGTGCCACCATGCCAGGTGAAAAATACTTTTTTCTTAAAAGTTTTTTCCTGGAAGAAATGTTTCAATAACTCATATTAACACTTCAATCCCTAAGAATGCCAGTTAAACATAATGTTTAATATTATAATGAATAAATTTAGAAGATACCATGTTCAAGAGACATCCAGCTAAGATTCCAAAGTTAACTTTTCTATAGTGGTTACCTTTTACATACTACTAAATAGGTCTTATTCTTTTGGTAGATTTCACTTTTCAGTATAAATAGTTTTCTTAAGGCCTTACTGTTTTGTCTATGCCCCCTTCAAAGACTTCTTTACAGTTTTGGCACAAGGAAACATATAAGTGAATCACTTTTAAGTTTTCCAATCTCCATCTATTTTTCAGTTTAGCCTTGAGCAAATTTTTATATCTCATAACATAGTGTTGTATACTACAACATAAAAAATCCAATAGAATACTAACACTAATATGTATTATAAAAATGACAGAAAAGAACCATAGTTCAAAAAAAAATGAGCAAAAACCAACTTATTTTCATAATAGTAATAAGATCAACTAGAATGGAAGAATATACAAAATTTAAATTTAATCTTCTATTTTTTAAAATATAAAAATCTAATTCCATTTTTAAATTATATTTTATTTATAAACTTTAAGAGACATTTGATTAAATATCACTTACCCTATAATAAAACCGAGGAATGGTCTTATATAATTCATTTGTGTTTTTTCTACCTCCTTTCCATTCTGAGTAGTATTTGGTAAATAAATCCATTTCTTCATCTTTTAATTCTTGTTCACTTTTTTGATCTGATAACAAAAAGGATTAAGGGGAGAAAAGCTCTCTTAAAAATCAAGTAATATTTTTACTCAAGTCATTGTAGATACCATAGTCTAATTAAAATAGTTGCAGAATTTCATGTTAACTTTCTTGAAATACTAAGGATCACTATCTGTCACTAAAACAGCTTCTTCTACATCTTTCATAGACACTGGAGCTAGGAGTAAATAAAACAACCTCTGACTTCATGAATTTTCAGCTTCATAATCATTGTTCCTCTCTCTTATGCAAAAAAACCTCTTTCTGAAGGCAAACCTCAAGGCTCTATTACCCTCCAACCTGCCTCTTGTTGGTGCATAACTGTCTCTTTCAGTCAGTCCTCCTTACTTAGGATGAATAAACATTTATGTGAGTGACTGTGATCCCTAAGACTTTAAAAAGGCTTTCATCTCTACTCTGTCACTCAGTTTCACTATAATACCACAGATCTTACTGCTCCTCTTCTGAAATCCTTAAAACTCTAATACATATCAGATCATTTTGTCTGGTCATTGAAAACTACACAGCCATAATATTTGCTCTTTGGGTTTCACTGAAATTTTCTATCTGTGATCTATTCTTTCAAAAGTTTATTTTTGTCTTTCTGTGTCTCTTCTCCAACAAGCTTCTTGTTCCCTTATACTCCTTTTATGACAGTATTTTTGTTGCATCTTTCATGTTAATTTTTATCCTTGGACAAACCTATAATTAAATTTCTTTATGCATATGGCTCAGTGCTATTGGAAAAAAACTGCAAAATTTTGCAAATAAATGAGAACACATCTTACCACCAAATTTAGCAATGTGGAAATCACTAAAGATGCTTGACAAACAGGAATAGAGATTTAAACAAAAAGGCTTTTAGGAAGTATTGTTATAAGAGAAACAAAAATAAGGCACATCTAGAGGTAGAAATAAATGCAAAAAAGTTTATTTAAGGAGATGGGGTTGTAGCTCAGTGGTGGGAGTGCTTGCTTAGCATGTGTGAAGTACTGGGTTCAAAACTCAGCACCACACAAAAATAAATAAATAAAAGAAAGGTATTGTGTTCATCTACAACTAAAAAAATTTTTTTAAAAGTTTAAGATCAAAAAAATACATTTTCCTTTATATACTAATAGGAATGACTAAGAAAATCTGATGCAGGAAAGAAGGCAATTGTTAAGAATACAACTATGAGGGGGCTGGGGATGTGGCTCAAGCGGTAGCGCGTTCGCCTGGCATGCATGCGGCCCGGGTTCGATCCTCAGCACCACATACAAACAAAGATGTTGTGTCCGCCGAAAACTAAAAAATAAATATTAAAAAAAATTCTCTCTCTCTCTCTCTCTCTCTCTCTTTAAAAAAGAAAAAAAAAAAAAAGAATACAACTATGAGATCCTCTAAAGAAAATAATGCCAAGAGTTAATAAATGGGATGGCATCATTAAAAGCTTCTACACAACAAAGGATACAATTAGGAATGTTAAGAAAGAACCCACAAAATGGGAGAAAAATCTTTGCTAGCTACTCTTCTGACAGAAGATTAATATCTAGAACATGTAAAGAACTCAAATAACTTTACATGAAAAAAACAAATAATCCAATTATTAAATGGGCAAAGGAATTATATAGACACTTCTCAAAATAAGAAATACAAATGATCAATAAGTACATTGAAAAAATATTCAACATCATTAGCAATTAGAGAAACTCAAATCAAAACTACACTGAGATTTCAGCTTACACCAGTCAGAAAGACAGGAATCAAGAATACAAATGATAATAAATTCTGGAGAGGATGTTGAGTACGCTGTTGGTGGGATTGTAAATTAGTACAACCATTATGGAAATCAGTATGGAGGTTCCTTAAAAGACTAGAATGGAACCATCATATGATTCAGGTATACCACTCCTCAGTATTTATCCTGAAAATTTAAGTCATCATACTACAGTGATACATGCCTACCCATGTTTATAGCAGCACATTCACAACAGCCAAACTATGGAACCAGAATAAGTATCCATCGATGGATGAATAGATAAAGAAAATGTGTATATATGCACAATGGAGTTCCATTTAGCCATAAAGAAAAAATGAAATTATGTCATTTGCAGAAAAATGGATGCAACTATTATGTTAAGCAAAGTAAGAGAAACTCAGAAGGTTAAGGGTCATATGTTTTCTGTCATATGTGGAAACTAGAGAGGAAAAAAGAAAAGACAGATGGGAGCAGATCTCATGAAAATCAAAGGAAGATCAGTAGATAAAAGGGACCAAGAGGTGAGAGGTGGAGAGGGAGGAAGAAAGTATTGGGGAGAATGATATTGGCCAAATTATGTATTTATATTATGTGCACGTACAAATATGTGACAACAAATCACACTATTATGTACAACTATTAATGTGCCAAAAAAAAAAATGTGGAAAAAAAGGTACATCTTTGAGTAGGTAAAAAAGGGATTGAGATTCCAGAAAGATGGTGGCAAGGGGAATGCATTGCCCCCGTGTGCCGCGTCACTGTGTGGGAGAATGACGAGTCAGGACTGCTAAAGGCTATCTTGTTAGGAATTTCCAGCAATAGTGGGGTGCTCTGGAACCTGGAGGAAGGATATCCATCGCACGAGGATCGGCTGCGGGGACTCAAACGTGAGAGATTTGTCGCACGGAGGGTAACACTGCTTATTCAGCAAATCGCCCCGCGGCTAGAGTCTGCAGCGTGCGCTGGGAAATGAAGAGATAGCGACGCAGGGATACAGTGCTGCAGTTTCTGCCAGCCGTGCAAGCACCGTACTCAGTGCTGAATTCTGGGTTCGAGACGGGGGAAGGAAGCGGTCCAATTCGGTTCTCCACACCGGTCAGATCACAGAGGAGGCCAGCGGCCACCATCTTGGAGAGCTGACGTCACCATCCCTGTTTTCGACTGACCGCAGCTCATTCAGCCATAGAACAGGTAATTCCAGGCTGCCATTCGCCTGCGGCTTGCAGACAGATTACTCAGGCTCAGTGCTAAATAACCCGCGGAGACTGCTTCTTGGAGCCTGCCTTATCGGAGCATACACCGAGCACGGAGCGGCTGAGTTCTGGCTCCCGGAACTGCTCTGGCCCAGGGCTAAGGAGCCCGCGGAAACTGCTTCTCGGTCCGGGTCCTGCTGAGTACTGTGGAGGTAAATACCAACCGAGCCTTC
>NW_025999900.1:24347490-24369740 GCF_001458135.2 Marmota marmota marmota | reverse complement strand
AACAGGGATGAGAGGTGGGAGGGAAAGGGAGAGAGAAGGGAAACTGCATGGAAATGGAAGGAGACCCTCAGGGTTATACAAAAGTACATACAAGAGGAAGTGAGGGGAAAGGGAAAAATAATACAAGGAGGAGAAATGAATGACAGTAGAGGGGGTAGAGAGAGAAGAGGGGAGGGGAGGGGAGGGGAGGGGGGATAGTAGAGGATAGGAAAGGCAGCAGAACACAACAGACACTAGTATGGCAATATGTAAATCAATGGATGTGTAACTGATGTGATTCTGCAATCTGTATATGGGGTAAAAATGGGAGTTCATAACCCACTTGAATCAAAGTGTGAAATATGATATGTCAAGAACTATGTAATGTTTTGAACAACCAACAATAAAAAATAAAAAAAAAAAAAAGAATCATTCCAGAGATAGCATAGCCCAAGGAAAACAATAAAGAACAAGCAATTGGGAATTCTATATGTAGCTCTATAGAACTGATAGATCTGGTAATACATTGCCTAGGAAATAGAAATACTTCAAAATATATGTTCTAGTTCTTGTTAATTGTATTGTTTTTTTTTTTTCATGGTTCAGCTGTACTTCTGAAGCTTCCCTGTTTCATCAATCTATCAGGGATTACCCCAAAATCTTATTTGCAGAAATTTTCAAGATCTATAATAATGTATTTATCTATGCATTTGTTTAAGCTCCATAGTGTAACATTAGGTTTGTTGTTTTTGTCTCTTGAGTAAACCAGTAAATATTAATCAATCATATTGAACAGTTAAATAAATAAATATTGGCCGAGGAAATGAATAAAATAATGTACTCATACAAATGTTCATTTTGTTAGTATCTATTGGTACAAAAAATTTAAATGAGTATATTTGACTTTCAGTGTTTAACTAAATTATGTGTATTTTATTCATAAATCCTTTTAGTATTGCACCGTTTAAAATATTCTTTCCTGTTTTTCTATACATTCCCGAGTTTCTGTCTTAATCTTGGTTGTAACTATGATCTCCATAACCAATAAAAATATGTAGCATTTGGTGAGAACTGTTTTTAAGTTTGAAGCAGATATATACCACATTTATAAAGCACAAAACACAATAATTGTGTTTCTGTATAGGAATTCTAGAGTCTTCTATCAAATAAACTTTTTTCACAGCAAAAAAAAAAGGGATTGAGCACAAAGGATGGGATCTAATACACTGACGCGGAAATGGCCTTAAAAAGGAGCTATTATCTGTACAACCTAGATAACTTTTTTTTTTTTTGGTGGGGGGTGGGTACCAGGGAATGAATGAACTAAAGGACACTTGACCATTGAACCACAGTCCCAGCCCTATTTTGTATTTTATTTAGAGACAAGGTCTCACTGAGTTGCTTAGTATCTCACTTTTGCTGAGGCTGGCTTTGAACTCATGATCCTCCTGCCTCAGCCTCCTGAGTCACTGGGATCACAGGCTTGTGCCACAGTGCCCAGCTAGAGAGCTTATTATTTTTGTTGTTGTTTTTCTTCTCTCCCCACACTAAAGTGTAAATTATACAAGGACAGGGAGTTTGGGCCTTCCCCCGCTCCAAAAAAAAGTACTAGGGATTAAACCCAGAGATGCTTTACCACTAAGCTACATCCTTAACCCCTTCTATTTTGAGACAGGGCTTCCTTAAATTGCTGAGGCTGGCCTGGAACTTGACTCTTGCCTCAGTCTTCTGAGTAGTTGGGATTATAGATGTATGCCATCATGCCCAAAAAGTACAGGGATTTTTGTTGTTTTACTCACTGCTGTAGACTAGAATATTACTTGGTACATAATAAGCATGCAATAAGTATATGTTAAAGAATGGAGTATGTTCAAGAACTATGGTGAGGGGCCGGGGTTGTGACTCAGTGGTGGAACACTTGCTGAGCATGCATAGGCACTGGGTTCGATCCTGGCACCATATAAAAATAAACAAAATAAAGGTATTGTGTCCATCTACAACTGAAAAAAAAAAAAAACTATGATGAAAAGAAAGTAGAAGTACAGGCAACTTGTTTGAGAGGCATTCCTTTTTGTGTTTATGCTGTAGATTTTAGTTTACCACTGAGCTACATCTCTGGTGCCAGTAGTAGGCCTAAAAAGAGTTCAAAAAAATGTAGCAGAAGCTAAGGGGGTTGTGGGTTCAAATAACTTTTTCTTAATGTGGGGAATATTATAGAACGACATCGTGTTTTACACCTCAGCAAATGGGGAGGCTAAGGCAGGAGAATTACAAATTCAAGGTCAACTTCAGCAACTTACTAAGAACCTCAGCAATTTAGCAAGACACTGTCTCAAAATTGAAAAGAAAAAAAAAAAAAGACGACTGGGGATGTAGTTCAGTGGAGAAGCACTTCTGGGGTTCATGGAAGGAAGGAAGGAACGAGGGAAGGAGGGAGGGAAGGAAGGAAGGAAGGAAGAAAGAAAAAAGAAATGGTCCAGAAGACAAGGAAATTTTGATGATTATGAGAGGAAGGTTACAAATGGAGAGAAATCAGTGAAAGAAAGTGAATGTGTGTAGAGCTAATGGTTTAGCTTAATGGTAGAAAATTGCACAAGGCTTTGGGTTTGACTCCCAGCATGGAAGGAGGGGGAAAAAAAGGAAGGGAATGGAATCTATGTTATCTAGTGCAATACTGAAACTACTCCTCTTGAGTAGGAGCATGAACTGTTCATTCAGACAAATGAGACAAAGTGTGTGGCCACCCATGGCCAGCAGCTGACAGAAATGGTAAATGGGAACACGTGAAGTTCTCCTTCGACTACTACTTTCTCAATGAGATATATTTTAAAAAGCAAACAAGGTCATCAGCTGAAGGTGAGGACAAACTGGAGGTTTGGGAGAAATTGAGTGTATAGTGAATGCCTACAGGAACACTTTAGGTTGGTGGATTGAGACAATTCACCACAGTTGTTTTTCTCCAGCCAATTTCAGCAGCCCTGTGAGAGTGTATAATAGGAAAGATTTAACCAGGTGGTTTATATGCCAATATGAAGGATAAGGGATAAGTAAAAAAGGAATATAAAATCTAAAATGGGGAAGGAGGAAAGTGAAAAGTTCGACAGCAAAAAGGCCGTAGGATCAATGAATTATAAGTCCCAGTGAGGTTTAAGAGTTGTTGGAGCCAGGGTTATTCTGTTATTCCTCACAAGTCTAGATCAAGACCCTGGAAGTCAGAGGCTCAGGCTAAAGAAGTGTGGTTCAATCTTTTTGGAAGCCCAAAGCATACTCCACTCCACCTCCTTTGTCCAGAGGTACGTCAGAAGTGGAAAGTACGGCTTTCACTTGCTCCTCCTCCCCTTTCTTCCCCCTCCTCTAGTTTAGGGCCGGGCTATCCCAGCAGGCGGCTCCCAAACTCACTGTTTGGATCGGTGTTGGGCGTCGCTAACCGCCTGCGAAGCACTTCTTTCCAGTCCATGGCAGAATTCCGCGCAGTAGCTCCGGCATTTGCTGTTTATTAACCGCTCCACCCCACCAGCTCGGACGTCAGAGCCTGCCAAACTCCGTAGAGATTAGGAAGGCCGCCCAACCGCCATCTTTGATGTGGGCGGAAGTCTTGGCTAAAGGAAAAAACGGCCACTGTAGGTGTAACGGAGGATACAGCAATTATACTATCTGCGGGGAAGCAGAGATGCAAAATGCAAAACCGATTTTGAAGGCTAGAATAAGGAAAACTGCTTATTTCTTAAGGGTGAGCCTTTGGAGCGTGTGCACCACGTGATTCAGGAGTTCACGGGTGCTTCCGGCTTGAGAGACGCGCCTTCTACACAATTTTTTTTTTTTTTCATTCTTCTGGAGGCGCTAACGGTCTCTAGAATGTACAGACGCTTCAGTAGGGCTGTTTCCATCTCACCCCGCCTCCGGCACTACACGTTTCAAAATTGCCTTTTTTCTCGCCGCCAGGCCTTGCCCAACGCGTGCCACTCCCCGGCTTGCCCTCGGTAGCGCGGTGCGTAGTGGACACCGTAGTTTCCGCCGCGTCTAAGATTGGGTTAAGCCTGAGTACTGTGGTGAGTTGTTGAATGAAGTGAACTTAAGAGAGATCCGTACATAGTCGTGTCGGCGCCTTTCGAGGACCACGCTTTCTTATCTGAGTTGTTGGCGCGACAGACACCCCCCACCCCCCGCCTCCTCCAGGACTCATCTTTCCCGACCTGACGAATTTGGCGGCCTGGGGAGAGTTAGGCAAGGGAGAGGGGCCACTAGATGGCTTTCGTCGCTGTCGCTGCTAGTGGGACTGGGGTGGGGGCCTCTTGGTTTGGTTTTGACTTTAATTCCTCCTTTCCAGCGCCTATGGGATCCAATGTTGAGAGCCACAGCCAAAGGGGCCCCAGCAAACTTCCAGCTGCCAGCAATCCAACCCCTTTTGAGGATAGTGGTGAATCACTTGAGTCAAACTGCTTTCCTTCTTGTGCTTTTTTCTTCAGGTTGTCGGACAGGAATGTAACAGACACCAGAGAATCCCTTCTTTGTCTCCTGGCTTAGGACTCAGAACTGATGTTGGATATCGCCGGATCATTGCTTTTGTTGCTGTTGGTAGCCTCCAAAGCAGAACCTTGGTTTGACTGTAATACAAAAGGAGTCTCCTTTTTTAAAAAGTGGCGCTTTGACCCACTACTCTAAACCCCAATTCCTTAATTTTGTTGTGGAAGTAGGCTTTTCGGAACATCTTGATCACAGGTGCTGATCTCATTGCATAATGACTTTTTTGTTGTCAGGTATTCAAAGCTTTTCTAAGCTTTGGAAGTGCAGCCCATGCTTTGGGCTAAGCCCAGGGCACTCTTGCTGCTTCTTCCTCTCAGACTACTGTGGCATCAGGAACCAACAGAGATGGTTTTCTCTCAAAAGCATGTCTCCACAAAGTACCAAAGCTGGGAACGCATCAATTGCCAAGGCCAGATATCTCAGGAAAGGAGATGAGGGCAGTAATAAGCAAGTTTCTTCTGATTCTCCTCATCTTTTTGCAGCCGGAGCAGCTAAAAAGAGATCACAGATGAATCCTCAGAGTAACGATCAAGTCTTGTCACCTCTGAAGAATATTTCTATTCAACTCCCAACAAAACCTTTGAATTCCAAGGAGTGGGATAAACTTAAGGAAGACTTTAAAGGAAAGGCCAATTTTGAAAATTGGATAAGTTCACAGATGGCTCACTGCCATAGCCCTATAGATGTGGCTAAATCTCTGCTGGCATGGGTAGCAGCAAAAAACAATGGTATTGTAGGCTATAATTTACTGGTCAGGTATTTGTATCTCTGTGTCTTTCATAAACAGACTTCAGAAGTTATTGATGTCTATGAAATCATGAGAGCCAGATACAAGAGGTTAGAATCTGGGGGTTACAGTCTTCTCATTCGGGGATTGATGCATTCAGACAGATGGAGAGAGGCCTTGATGCTATTAGAAGATATTAAAAAAGTCATGACCCCTTCAATAAAGAACTATAATGACTGTATCCAAGGGGCTCTCCTTCATCAAGATGTGAACACAGCCTGGAATTTGTATCAGGAATTGCTAGGTCATGATCTTATTCCTATGTTGGAAACTTTAAAAGCCTTCTTTGATTTTGGAAAAGACATAAAGGATGATCACTATTCCAGCAAACTACTTGACATTCTTTTGTATTTAAGAAATAATCAGCTATATCCTGGGGAGTCATTTGCACACAGTATAAAAACATGGTTTGAGAGGTAATTTTGATTTTTCTTTATGTGTGTTTTCATTTTGTTATACCCCAAAGTAGCCCTTTTTGTTGTTGCTGAGAATCAGTCTATTAAGATTTTGCTTTTTTTCCCATCTCTAAGTAAGATTTGTTTTCCCTTTAAGACAAAGTTTTCTCTCTTTAAAACAAATAGTGATGTGGATGTGGGGTTATAGCTCAGTAGAGTGTCTAGCATGCACAAGGTTTGCTCCCCAGCACTACAAAAAAAGGGAGTAGCATAAACAATTTGTATTAATCTGTACCATTCATATAAAAAGGAAATTATAGAGCATTTATTTTTGTTTTCTGAGACATCTAGTATAATGTACATACTTAAGAATAGTATTTGTGTTGAGCTCTTTATATACCCTAGAGATTAGAGCTCTATCTGATGTGTGAGGGGTAAAAATTTGTTCCCAGGATGTAGGCTCCCTATTCACCTCAAGTATTATTTCTCTTGCTGAGAAAAAACTTTTTATTTTGAATCCATCCCATTTGTTGATTCTTGGTTTTAATTCTTGTACTATAGGAGTCTTATTAAGGAAGTTGGGGCCTAGCCCCACGTGATGAAGATTAGGGCCTACTTTTTCTTCTATTAGACACAGAGTCTCTGGTTTGATTCCTAGATCCATGATCCATTTTGAGTTAACTTTTGTGCATGGTGAGAGATAGGGATTCAATTTCATTTTGTTGCATATGGATTTCCAGTTTTCCCAGCACCGTTTGTTGAAGATGCTATCCATTCTCCACTGCATGCTTTTGGCACCTTTGTCTAATATAAGGTAGTTGTAATTTTGTGGATTAGTTTCTGTGTCCTCTATTCTGTACCATTGGTCTACCAGCCTGTTTTGATGCCAGTACCATGTGTTTTTGTTACTATTGCTCTGTAGTATAGTTTAAGGTCTGGTATGATACCACCTGTTTTACTCTTCCTGCTTAGAATTGCTTTAGCTATTCTGGGTCTCTTATTTTTTCAGATGAATTTCATAATTGCTTTTTCTATTTCTATGAGGAACGCCATTGGGATTTTGATTGGAATTGCATTGAACCTGTATAGTGCTTTTGGAAATATGGTCATTTTAATAATATTAATTCTGCCTATCCATGAGCAAGGTAGATCTTTCTATCTTCTAAGGTCTTCTTCTATTTCTCTCTTTAGGATTCTATAGTTTTCATTGTATAAATCTTTCACCTCTTTTGTTAAGTTGATTCCCAAGTATTTTATTTTATTTTATTTTATTTGAGGATATTGTGAATGGGGTAGTCTTCCTCATTTCCTTTTCAGAGGATTTGTCAGTGATATACAGGAATGCCTTTGATTTATGGGTGTTGATTTTATATCCTGCCACTTTGCTGAATTCATTTACTAGTTCTAGAAGTTTCTTGGTAGAGTTTTTTGGGTCTTTTAGGTATAGAATAATATCATCAGCAAATAGTGCTAGTTTAAGTTCCTCTTTTCAAATAGTTAGTCCTTTAATTTCTTTTGTCTGTCTAATTGCCCTGGCCAGTATTTCAAGAACTATGTTGAATAGAAGTGGTGAGAGAGGGTATCCCTGTCTTGTTCCAGACTTTAGAGGGAATGCTTTCAGTTTTTCTCTGTTTAGAATGATGCTGGCCTGAGGCTTAGCGTAGATAGCCTTTACAATGTTTAGGTAAGTTCCTGTTATCCCTAGTTTTTCTAGTGTTTTGAACATAAAGGGGAGCTGTATTTTGTCAAATGCTTTTTCTGCATCTATGGAGATGATCATATGGTTCTTATCTTTACGTCTATTGATGTGATGAATTACATTTCTTGATTTCCATATGTTGAACCAACCTTGCATCCCGAGGACCATTTGTCCCAGCTATTCCTCTTCTCGGACTAAACCCAAAGGACCTAAAAACAGCATACTATAGGGACACAGCCACATCAATGTTTATAGCAGCACAATTCACAATAGCTAAACTGTGGAGCCCTTCAATGGATGAATGGATTTTTTAAAATGTGGCATTTATACACAATGGAATATTACTCAGCACTAAAAAATAATAAGATCATGGCATTTGCAGGGAAATGGATGGCATTAGAACAGATTATGCTAAGTGAAGGTAGCCAATTCCAAAAAAACAAATGCTGAATGTCTTCTCTGATATAAGGGGGATGACTCAAAATGGGGTAGGGAGGAAGAGCATGGGAAGAGATTACCTCTAGATAGGGAAGAGGGGTGGGAGGGAAAGGGAGGGAGAAGGGGAATTGCATGGATGGTGGAAGGAGACCCTCATCGTTGTACAAAATACATGTATGAAGATGTGAATTTGGTGTCAACATATCTTGTATACAGAGATATGATAAATTGTGGTATAAAGGTTTATTAAGAATTATAATGTAAATAATAATAATAAAGCTCATGTAAAAAAATAAATAAAAATTTTTTAAAAAAAGAATATTTATAGCCAAGTTCATAGAAACAAAAGGATAGCCAGGTATAGTGTAGCACACAATCCCTGAGCCTTTGGAGGCTGAAGCACGAGGTTCACAAGTTTGAGGCCAACAATTTAGTGAGATTCTATCTCAAAATAAAAAGTAAATAGGTCTGGGAATGTAGCTCAATGGTAAATTGCCTCTGGGTTCAGTTCCCCAGTGCCAAAAAGAAAAAAAGGATATAGTATGTGACTAGAGCTGTCCTTAGGCCATATTAGTAGTTTTAGAAGTTCTGTTTGAAGTCTAGTGACTGGGATAATGTACTTATATTTATTCTGTTTAATCTCTGCATTCTATCAACTTCTATGGGTTAAATGGGATGAGATTCCTGATCAAATCTGATATGCAAGTATCAAAATTGAAACTTCATCTTCCTGGGTTTGGATCTTTCATGATTTGGCTGCTTTCCAAAGCTCTCTGCTTTCACTTTGTTTTTATACCTATTTATTGGTTTAGTCTTTGTTCTCATTTCTTCATCATTAGTGGACTTCAGGCCCTTTCCTTCCTCTTTTTTCTCTTCCTTTTTATAACATATGTTTTACAGAGCTTTAAAGTAGCAATTATGCTTAAATACCTTCACAGTATCAACAGAGGAGGAGCCAAAGTGTGAAAATCTTCAGATTTTATTCTGTTATCAAGAATGCTGGTTTTGGAGTGGAGTTTTAGAAAGGTTATTGCATAAACAATGAGAAGAATAGAATGGAGAAGGATTAATATTGAAAACAGGAATACCTGTTTAAATGCAATTTTAGTGGATGGGAGATGATGAGGTCCTGAATTAAGAACTGGGGAGAGAGGGGATTGGAATCAATAAGAACTGATGGTAAAAATGAAAGAGGAAAGTTAATTGAGAAAATAAATCAAATAATTTTTGAATGACTTCAATTAGTCTAGGCACCATTGATAGACCCAACCTGATCTTTTCTTAAAATTGGGAGCCATCTCGCCACAAAGCCATGAAAAGATAATTTCGGCTTTACTATAAATTACTGCAAATTCTGAACCTGCTTGGAATGCCTGCCAGTGCCTTGAACTCACCCATGCCTGGCCCTCTGACCAGATAGCAGCGCTCTCTGAAACTTTAGTGACGCCTCACAAATCTTGGCCTTCCCTGGCCAGATAGCAACCCTCTCTGAGGCTCTAATGACCTTCATAAATTCTGATGTCGGGGCCAGCAAAAATGTAAACTACCATTAGTGTTATGCTTGTCAGAGTTCTGTTATCTGTAAACCCCCTTTGTGTAACTTTCTGGGCTATAAAGCTGGGCTGCAGGAAAGCTGCTGCTGTCTTGTTCCCACGGTTTTGGGTGGGAGAGGCAGCCCGGCCGGTCGAAAAAATAAGCTTGCTTTAATTTGATTTTAATTGGAGTCAGTGGTCTTTTCTTGCGTCCCGGTCTAACACTATAAGTATTTTGTGATATGAAATCTTTTATGATGGTATTCTCAACCTAATTAGGAATACAAAACCTGATCTGTTAAATAACAGTGATCTATAAGAATAGTATGAGAGATGAGAGAAATTATCCTGAGTAGGAGCACACTTTAGCAACTATGGAGAAGGTTAGAGTTGAGTTTGATTTAGAGGTTGTATTACTAAGATCATCTGCTTTTTGTATAGCTCCAGTGAAGATAGATTTAGACTTGAAGAAGTTGAGGATTGGATTACAGGTGAACCAATAGGAAGGAGGAGACCCAGTGGAGGATACCATTTGCTCTTTAGCCCCAACACAGTATAATAACCACTCTTGTAATTAAACCATTCTAGGGAAGTATCCTGATCCTTCAGAGTTATTACAGAGTTTCTAAATACAATGAATATTTTTCAATTCAGTAGGAATCTAATCCGATGATTTGATTCCTTTTTTTTTTTTTTAATAGTGTTCCTGGAAAACAATGGAAAGGACAATTCACCACAATCCAGAAAAGGTAAAGGATAATATTTATTTTTAACTTGTTTGATTCAGGGTTAGTAAGTTTTATTGCTATCGATTTGAAAATATGAAAGAACCCTTTAGGAATAAGATAATTAAGAGTATGTAATAGGGCTGGCTTTGTAGCTCAGTGGTTGTGTGCCAGCCTAGCATGTGTGAGGCAATGGGTTCAATTCTCAGCACTGCATATAAATAAACAAAGGTCCATCGACAACTAAAAAAAAAAAAATTAAAAAAAAATAGAGTATATAATTAGAGTGCCCCGGGAAAGAGCCATTTTTTTGCATATGGAGACTTTACAGTGCTCAAAATGTTTTTCTTTCCTGTTGGTACCATAAACCACTATGAAGCCTTAGAGATGTTTGCACCTGGAGATTTGAGACACAGTTGTGTTTTAGGAATTACTTAAAAATTTTCATCCAGTGCCTACCGATTTACTTTTTTTGGGTTTTCTGGCACACTAATATGTGATATTTTCAGGCTTTCAAGAAATCAGATGCAGGCTGGGGTTGTGGCTCAGTGGCAGAGTGCTTACCTCTCGCATGTGAAGCACTGGGTTTGACCCTCAGCACCACATAAAAATAAAAAAAGCAAAATAAAGATGTTGTACCCATGTATAACTAAAAAAAAAAGAAGAAAAAAGAAATCAGATGCATGTGATGATCAAAAATGTTTTCATGTTCTTTTCTATTACCTTTCACTTTATTTGTGTCTTAGAATTACTAATTTTAGAAAAAGTACTTTTCCAGAGCATTATTTAACTTATAAAAATTTAATTACAGTGGTCAGTGTTCATGCTGTGGAAAAACCATGGAGTCTATTCATCTGAGTCCAGAAGAGTATGAATTTCTTAAGAGAAAAATCATAAGGGATGTAATAGATGGAGGAGACCAATATAAAAAGACAACACCTCAGGTGAGTCTAACAGTCTTTATTATATTCTTGGATTGCTTGTCTAGGGCAGGGCCCAGCAATTCTCTCCCCATAAAGAACAGATAATAAATATTACATGGTTTCTGGGCTATATAATCTCTATTGTAGCTTTTTGATTCTGCTGTTGTAGTTAAAATAGGCATCGACAATATATAAACAAATGAATGTGGCTGTCTTCCATTAAAACTGTTCACAGAAACAAGCAATAGGCTGGATTTGGCCCATGGCCACAGTTGTCAACCTTTCAGAGATTACTTTAGAATTTCATAGAATAATTGGTTTATACTATCATCTATTGAAGTCAGTCCTGTTACATGTAGGTGTAATAGGTGCAAGTAAATTAAAAAGACAGATGCTTATTCTTTCTTTAAGTGTTTCCAGAAAACTTTTCAGTAAACTCCTATAAAAACAACTTTTCTAGTCAAGGTAGTTTGGGGTAACTTATTAAAATTGCTCACACGTTTTCTTAACATTGAATTTGATTCGCTAAGTCATATATAATAGTTTTATCTTGCCAATCTTCAGTTCTTTATGATGGGTACTTAGATTAAATTGAAGAGGGAAGATACTTTTGAATTGGTCATCCATGGGGATTATCTTTCTAAATTCTTTTTTTTTCTTCCTTTTATCAAGTAAAAATGAGAAGCAAAAATTGTTTTGGCACTCCCCTTGACTTTTCATTTTAATTTTTATAAAATATCCCTAGGTAGGATACAAAGGAAAAATCTCTGCACTTTCTGTTTTTATGGCAGACCAGATTGAACTGGGGAATACATCTGTAGGAAAGAAAAAAAAAAAAACAAAAAAAAAAACTCCATAGGTCATATGAAGACCTTTAAAGTCAAAATCTTGTCCACAAAATCCTCCAATTAAAGTCAAAATCTTGTCCACAACAACAACATATCCATTTTATAGAATACCTTTTATCTAACTTTGTTGATGACAATTAACGTTTATTAAGTAACGTTAAGTACATTAATTATCTTACATCTCATTTAATCCTTATAACTACCCTATAAGATACTATTTTATTATTATTTTCCATGTGGAGTCCTTTTCTTTCATCCCCCTGGAATTACCTGTTCCATCTATCAGGAATAAGTATGAGGAGAAGATAATACTTTAATTTCTGGTACATTGGGTTTTAGTGCCAGCAGAAGATCCAGGACTTGAGGTCCAATTTGGAGAAGAGAACTGCTGTTGGAGGTTTCAGGGGGCATCATCACTACAGTAAATTAAACCAAGGGTACCTTGCTAATAAAATCCAGGTCTGACTAACCCTAAAACTTTTGCCATCATACTCTTACAGTACAGTCCATAGATGCATATATACCTGACAGCCAGCTGATTGTCACAGCTATTAATACCTTGGGAATCTCTGACTTAAACAAATTCCTTTGTGTGTGTGTGGGGGGGGGGGTGCTGAGATTGAACCCAGGGCCTTGTGCATGCGAGGCAAGCACTCTACCAACTGAGCTATATCCTCAGCCCAACAAATTCCCTTTTAGTATAACAAATGTCTATTGAGCACTCATGTGTGTCATCTGAACTAGGTGCTAAGATAAATACATGGTTGTATAAATCATGCTGGTTGTTATCAAAAACTTAACCCTTTCTGCTATAGAATAGTGCATATTCTTCCCATTTTGCATCTTTTTATTTGGATGACATTTTTAATTCACAGAAAAAATGAAAAAATTAACAGAATGGACACCTACATTCTTGGACACCTTCATCTAAATAACTGTTAATGTTATGCCACATTGGTTTTCTCTGTGTGTATGTGTTTATGAACCATTTAAAACTAAGTTGTAGGGGCTGAGGTTGTGGCTCAGTTGGTAGAGCATTTTCCTTGCATGTGTGAGGCACTGGGTTTGATCCTCAGCACCACATAAAAACAATAAATAAAGGTATTGTGTCTGTCTACAATTAAAAAAAAATATATTAGAAAAAAAAGTAAGTTGTAGACATGAAGATCATTACCACACCCAGAACCTGTGACAGACTTTTTAAAGAAGTCTGGACAATTAATCTTGTATGGGGCTTCACAAATTGTTAAAATGCAAATTCTAATTTCATTGTTTGGAATGGGGCCTAGAAGTCTTATTTCAAACAAGTTCCCAGTTGATGTGATTTTGGTCTTTGGACACATTTTGAATAGTGACTATGTCTAATTATCTGATTGCTTTCTTTTCATTAATTTGGTTTAAATGCCTTTGAATATACTATACACTCCCTTATTCCTTTTCTTTCATCCCTCTGGAATTAACCTGTTCCATCCATCAGGAATAGGTATGAGGAGAAGATAATACTTTAATTTCTGGTATATTGGGTCTTAGTGCCAGCAGAAGATCAAGGACTTGGGGTCCAGCTTGGAAAAGAGAACTACTGTTGGAGGTTTCAGGGAGCATCATCACTACAGTAAATTAAACCATAGGAATGCCTGAGTTCATCCAGGAAGAGAGTGGGAAGAGTAGTGGGTTCAGAACTTGGTGGGTGTGGAATGGGGAGCACCAACATAGGATAAAAGGTCAAAAAGTAGTTCCATTTAGTAGAATAGTTAGATTAACACAGTCTGTTCAGTGCAGTGTAACAGACCCTCAAATCCCATCTGTCTCATTTTGAATTCCATTTAACATTCTTTGATTTTTATCCCAGAATAGTATTATATTATGTGGACATAAAAAGAAGATTCATATATTCATTCATTGGTTGATGAACATTCTCTTATTTGGGGGCCATTATGAATGAAGCTGGTCAGAATATTCTAATACAAGTTTTTGTACTTTATATTTTTGTATTAGTTCCCAGGACTGCCCTAACAAATTACCACAAATTGTGTGAATGACAATGACAGAAGTTTATTCTCTCACTGTTCTGTAGGATAGAAGTCTGGAATTAAGGTGTTGCTAGGGCCATGCTTCTTCTGAAGACTAGGAAAGAACCCCTCCTTCCCTTTTGCTAGCTCCTGAAACTTTTGGCTCCTGGACATTGCTGGTGTTCCTTGGCTTTTAGCTGCACCATCCATTTTTTTCCTCTGTCTTCACATGACCTTCTTTGTGTATCTCTGTCATCTCTTTTTATAAGGGCTCTAGCCATTGGATTTATAGTTTGCTCTAATCCATTATGACCTCATTATAAGTAATTACATCTTCAAAAACTCTCCAAATAAGGTCGCTTCCTGAGGTTTCTAGTGGGCATGAATCGGGAGGGAATACTCACTATTCAATGTACTACAACTTTTGTTGTGACTATAGATAGAACCAGAATGTTTGGGTCCTATGACAAGGGTATATGTAATATTTTAAGAAACTACCAACTTGATTTCTAACATTTATATTCCTACCAGCAGTGTATGCATGTTACAGTAGCTTCATATTATGGCCAATACTTAGAATAGTCAATTGCCTCGACCTACATGGCCATTAATTCAAGTAACCAAATAGGATGGTGAGGGGATGAAGAAAGGACAGACAAAAACACAAATAGAGAAAAAGCCAGGCCTCAGCGGTTCACTATCAACCCTGATAGGGAGATAGTGACCACGAACAAGCTTGGCATGTTTATTATATAATTTTTAACATCAACATTATTGTGATGTTATTATATAATTTTTAACAACAACATTATTGTGAGGGCTGGGATTGTAGCTCAGTGGTAGAGTGCTTGTCTTGCACATGTGAGGAACTGAGTTCAATCCTGAGCACCAAAAAAAGGTAAGTAAAGGCATTGTGAGGAAAAAAAAAAAAAAGCATTTATTATGAGAAAGTTTCTTCAAGAGAAACAGAACTGAAGTTGAGGGTATAAACAGCCCAATTAGAACTATCAGCTTGCTCCCATAATTCTCTATCCCCAGGCAGCTGGTGTCTGAAATTCTAGGTCATGAACTGATAATTCTGTGGCTGGCACAGTACCTCCTTTTGAACAGGGCATCACCACAGCCACTGGGCAGTCTCAAATTGATGCCTTTGTTCCAACAGTTCCCAAGATGGGCATTGCTTCTGCCACTGGACAGCCCAAGGACCATAATTCATTCACTGCTCCCAAAAGTCAGTCTCTTTAACTTAAGCTATTCTAATAGCTGCAAAGTGGTATCATTATGATTTTAATTTACATTTTCCTAATGACTAACGTTGAGCATCTTTTTACATACCTAATTGCTGTCCACATATTTTCCTTGGTAAAGTGTTTGATAGATCTTTTGCCCATCTTAAAAATTGGGTGGTTTTCTTACTGAGTTTTAAGAGTTGTTTATAAGACTGGGAATGCAGTTTAGTGGTAGAGCACTTGCCTAGCTTGCACAAGGTTCTGGGTTTGATCACTAGCATTGGGAAAAAAAAAAGGTTATGTATTTTAGATACAAGTTCTTTGTCAGATAAACATTTATGTAAATATTTCCTTTCAGTCTATGGTTGCCTTTTATTTTAATAACTTTAAAGATTTTGATTTGATGCTGGCTTGGAGAGATCTTGACATTAGGATTTTCAAAAACTCCCAGGTGATTTAAAACTATAGCCAAGAACAACTGCTTATAATGTGAGATTTTAAAGAAACATTATATATGGCAGCTTCTTTTCTGTGGGATAATTTCAGGGGGAAAGCTCAGTTACAGAAAGTAAATATTTACAGTTGTTTAGTGTACTTAGACAACATAGCCAGCAGATGGCAATAGGGTAACATATAAAAACTATTTTAGGTTATGGCCTAGTCAAATAGATTAAAGGATTAATGAATTTCTTTTAAACTGAAAGGTATCTAATGTCATTTTTGTTTAAATTAGGTTAGTGGTAGTAGGTAAAGATGAAAGCTATAGATGTGAATTTTAAGGGAACAAAGCAGAACTCCAAATAATTTGTGTCCACTAATTTAACTATATGAAATGATATCAATGAAGATCAAAAAGTTGATTTGAAGCTAGGGGGATAGTGTGAGTTTAATATTAATCAGGTTCTTTTCCCTCTTGTTATCCTTTATTCTTAATATTAAATTAGAAGTTTTTTCCCCCTATATTCAGCTTCTCAGTTCTTGTGCCAGGCTCTACAGCACACACCTGTAATCCTAGCAACTCAGGAGACTGAGGAAGGAGGTTTGCAAGTTTAAGACTAGCCTCAGGAACTTAGTGAGACCCTGTCTCAAAATAAAAATAAATAAATAAAAATGGCTGAGGATTTGACTCAGTGGTAAGGCACCTCAGGGTTCAATCCTTGGTACAGACCCTTTTATATTCTTAAAACTTACTGAGAACTCCAGAGTGCTTTTGGTTTATACAGGTTTATATAAAAATATACTCTGAGAACCTTTAAAAATACATACTAATGCATTTTAAAAATATAAAATCTACCTCCTGTTAACCTAAATGTTATTTCTTTTCATGGAAAATAATTATGTTCAAAACAAAATGGTGTGAATGAGAAGATTGGCATTGTCTTATTTTTTGCAAGTCTCCTTTATTACATGACTTAAAAGAAGATAGATTTTTTTTTTCTTTTTACAGTGAAAGATCTTATATTTAGAATTAGCCAACTGCACTCAGATGATCCCCATTTGTTGGCAACATAGATCAGACAGATGAACATAGACTTTCTTTTATATATCAGTCTTGATCAGGATGTTAATCTTGTCCATGTAAGTGTCATAGAGCTTCTTCACAGCCTGTTTGATCCGGTTGTTGGCCAGTGAACACAAATGTAGTTTGGGGTTCTTCTTCATGACCAACTCAGGTGAGGCGGAACTTGATGGCATAGTGGTCAAGCTTGATTATCCTAGGGGTGCTCTTTAAGTATATTTATGCTGCCTTGGGAGCTAAAGTATCTTGGGCTGCTGGAATATACGTGATGGCTAGATCTTTTGTGTGTGTAACAGCAGATGCTTTTTAACATTGCTTCTTAGACTTCAAAGCCATAACTTTTGATTTGGCTGTGAGGAGCAGGGTTTCCTACCGCACTTTGAGCATCTCAATGAAAAGGATCAACAGCTGGATTTTTTGTATCCACTTATGTGTTCACTTTGTTATAGCATATTGTTTTAGTTGAAGTTATATTGTTTATTTGAACAAAAGAGATTCAGACTAAACAAAGGCAGTGATTTCACTACTCAGCATATCTTCCATTTCATTTCTTCTGTTATTTTTTATTGAGACTTACTATTTCATCATCATTTTTCACTTCCAAAGTAGAGGTAGGTTTTTTCTCTTTATAAAGATATATGTATTTAAAACTACAAAAAACTTCAGTAGGAGCTAGAGATGTAGCTTAGTGGTAGAGTGTTTGCTTAGCATGCATAAGGCCCTGGGTTTGATCCCCAACACTGTACCTCCCCACAAAAAACATGCAATCAAAATAGACAACCAGTGCCCACGTATGTTTTTAGTACATCAACATCACTCCATCATTTTTTTTTTAGTTGTAGATAGATACAATATCTTTATTTATTTTTATGTGGTGCTGAGGATTGAACTCATGTGGAAGGCAAGCGCTCTACCACTGAGCTACAGCCCCAGCCCTTTTTTTTTTTTTGAGGTACTAGGGATTGAATTCAGGGGCACTCTACTGCTGAGCTACATTCTCAGCACTCTTTATTTTTGTTTTGAGACAGAGTCTTGCTAAATTGCCTAGGCTGGCCTTGAATTTAGGATCCTCCTGCCTCAGCCTCCTAATTTTCTGGATTACAGGCATTTGGCACTGTACTGGCCAGCATGGGCCTTTAAATCCATGTCAGGCCATGTCACTCTTCTGTTTAAAACTCCTTAGTAGCTTTCCATCTAACTCAGAGTCTTTACAATGACCTGTGAGGCCCTTCACAATCTGGCCTCTGTTAGCCTCTCAGATCATACCCTGTTCCAGCCATACTGGACTCTTTAGTGTTTCTTGATCTTTCAGATATGCTTCTGCCCCAGGACTTTTGCACTTATTGTTTCTGCTTCATCCAGATATTAGCATAATTATTCATCTGTCTCCTTCAAGTCTTTTCTTACATGTTGCTGTCTTAGATGGCTTTTCCTGATCATACTATTTATAATTGCATGTGTACCCTCACCCCCACCCTAGCATTCCCTGTCTTCTGTACTTGCTGTATGTTTCTCCATGGCATGGAATTTTGTCTATTTTGAATGCTGCTGTATCCCCATAAGTTAATGGTAACTATGACATAAAGATGCTCAATTTGCTGATAAAATGAATAGTAGTTACCATTTTACTTTGTGCCAGGCACTGTACTAAGATCTTTGCATAAGTTTTCTCTAATTGTTATGACAATCCTTTAAGAAGGCAGCATCCCTTTTTTGTTAGACCTCAGAGTGTTTCAGTGAATTGTCAAGCAAAATTTGTAAGTAGCAGAAATACTAGAATCCAAATCTGTCTGATTCACAAATATGAGTTCTGTTCATTAAGCTCCTATATTCAAAATGAAAATATTGGGCCATTTAAGAAATTTAGCAAGATACCTATTGTTTAATGTTATTTGTTTGATAAAGAAAGATATGTACTATATTTCTGGCAATTTCCATCATGGATTATCTTTACTTTAAAAGAATAAAATGAAAAGAGCATGTTTCAGTTACCTGGAGAACCTACTTATATGTAGAATACATCATTACCCCAAATAAAGATAGAAAAGACTATTCTGTCAGAGAAGATTGGACCAAATGTCCAGCACGTCTTCTGGCTCTGTGATTTTGACTTCCTAACTGTTGCCAGGCAACTTAATTATCTGTTAACAAAAGTAACATAAGATTGGATATTGTAATGGAAGCAGAGATGAGAGTGGAGCCCTGAAGACAACAGAGTAGAATAGAAGTTGTGATTTAGGTGAATGAAAGTTCAGAGCCTGCACAGTGTCAGTTTGAAAGGAAAAGGGACATCAAATCATTATTGTGGTTTCAGTGGTATGAAGCTCTTTTTGAAAAGAATTTTTTTATTAGAGCATCATAACTATGCATAGTAATTAGGTTTATTTTGACAAAATCATACATGCAAGGAATTTTATTTCAAGCCCCTCTTCCCCCATCTCCTCCTTCCTCCAATTCTCCCTCCTCTATTAAACTTCCTTTCTTCTACATATACATATAAGTGAAATTCCCTTTGGTATCTTTATATATGCATATAACATGATTTTGTTAAATTCATTCCATTTATCTTTCCATTTTGCCTTCCTCCCTCTTGTTCTACTTCTACTCCACTGATGTCTCCTTTATGATACCAATTCTCTCTTCCACTGCCTGGTATGAAGCTCTTTTGATAACCTCTCAACTTTTCCTTAATTTCTGAAGGGAGAGATTCCAAGTTTTTGCATGTTGAGCAGAGCACATGATACCTCTTTTTAGCAAACAATCTGATTTCTTTTTTTAAATGGAAATTATTATTTTTTAAATACCTTTGTTTTATTTATTTATTTTTATGTGGTTGTGACGATTGAACCCAGGGCTTCACATGTGCTTGGCGATAACGCTACCACTGAGCCACAAACCCAGCCCCACAAGCTGATTTCTTAAGTTTTTTTTTTTTTTTTTTTAATATTTTTAGTTGTAGACAGACACAATACCTTTATTTTGTTTGTTTAGTATTTTTTTTTTTTAATGTGGTGCTGGGGATGGAACCCAGTGCCTCATGCTTGCTGGGCAATCACTCTACCACTGAGCCACAACCCCAGCCCCTTAAGCTTTTTAAAAAAAAATTTTTTTTAGTTTTTATAGTCAGACACAATAGTTTTATTTTATTTATTTATGTTTATATGGTGCTGAGGATTGAACCCAGTGCTTCGAACGTGCTATGGGAGCACTCTACCCTGAGCCACAACCCCAACCCCTCCCTTAAGCTTCTTTGACTAGTGATTGTTCTTCAAGATTTAAAGAAACAGAAAATAGAGAAATTAAGAATTTGGTACATGACATTATCAAAATTGAATCAGATCAACCAACTAGAGTGAACTACTAATTGAAAGAAAATAAGGGAACAGAGAAATATGTTAAATTATATACCTCAAGAGTACAATCAGCCAGATATGGTGGCACACATCTGTGATCTTAGCAGCTTGGGAGATGGAGACAGGAGGATCACGAGTTCAAAGCCAGCCTCAGCAATTGTGAGGCGCTAAGCAACTCAGACTCTGGCTCTAAATAAAATACAAAATAGGGCTGGGGATTTGGCTCAGTGGTCGAGTGCCCCTGAGTTCAATCCTCAGTATAAAAAAAGGACAATCTTCAAATCCATTCTGGGAAACTACAAGATAAACAACCCAGTTTCTTCCAGTAAATCAATTGCAAGAAAAAGAGAAGCAAGAACCTATAGATTGAAATTTGAGATGTGGCAACTATCTGCACTATCTAGACCAAATTGGGTTCACAGTTCCTGGTTTAAAAAATCAGTCAAAGAACTCTGAATACCAGTTATTTGGAAATATTGAGAAGTTATTGTTGATTTTTACTTAGAGGTACTAATATTAGTGAGTTAAAACTCTTTATATTTCAGAGCTAAACACTGAAATGTTTATGGGCGAAATGATGTGATGTCTTGAGATATGCTTCAAAAATTAGTGAGAAAATGGGGAAGCATGCCTGTAATCCCAGCAACTTGGGAGGCTGAGGCAGGAGGATTGCAAGTTCAAGGCTAGCCTCAGCAATTTAGTGAAACTCCATCTGAAAATAAAAAATCAAAAGGGCCGGGAATGTGGTTCTATGGCTAAGTGCCCCTGGGTTCATTCTCAGTACAAAAAATAAAAGCGGGAAATAGGGAATAGAATAGATGGGGTTACATATGAAATAAGATTGACATGAGTTAATAAAATTTTATAGGTTCATAGAGATTTATCATGTTATTCTGTTTTCTTTTGTATGTTTGAGATTTTCATATAAAATATTTTTAAAAAACTGATATTAAAACATACATTTTCAGAATAAAAGTTATGAAGAGGGAGATTATAAAACAGTGCATCCTTAGTGGTTGTCATGCAGAGGCAACATCTTTTTATAGTACATTTTCTCAGCTAACTATAGTAAGTATATATTTAATTACAAAAGAAGAAAACAGTTAAGAAATGTCACTGCAGAATGAAAGTCTTTGAGCAAGGAATATTTTCAAGATAACTGAAAATTGTTATGACATTTGCACATGGTAATTGTTTCTTTTTCCATTTTTGAAATGCACAAGAGATGAAATTTCTTATTAGAGTAGAACAGCTCATTTAGATTCAGAGTCAACTCTATAGAGATTTTTCCTATTGTACTGCATTGCTATTGCTTTACAAAAGAATTATTAATATTTGCTCTGGAATTAGAGAAAAAGTCCTATACTTGTTAATCTATTGTATAGTGAAAACACTGTAGCTATTGTGGCAGTCTGGAATGTTCCAATATGTAGCTACCCCTGCTTTTAATGCAGATGGCAACTGCAGATTGATTCTGGTTTGGCGAGGCCTTCCAAGAAGGGAAATTTGAACCTGAGAGCTTCTGTCCTCAGTAGTGCTAATTGGGAGTTGTGCAATAAGGGGATTTCCAGTCTTTGTTAAAAAGGATCTCCAGGCACATTTCCTCTGTGTTTTTCCATTTTCCTCAGCTGTGAAGCAACTGCAGGGAAGTAAAATGTGATTTCCTTATTCGGGAGTGCCAGCTTTTATTTTGGAGACTAATAATTGGAAGAGTGGAATGTGCATGGATTGAGTTACTTGTAGGACTGATTTAAACACTAGGTTTGTTTTGTTTTTCTCTAATTGGTTTACTGCATTTGTAATGACAGTGGATTTGCTCAGATGATTTGAATTAGCAAGTAACTTAGGTTGTCTCAAAAACAAGTATCTCTCTTAATGGACCACTTCTTTAATTAATAGTATGATTCTTTGCAAGGAGTTTGGAAAAAAAAAAGAATGGTAAAATTATATTCTGTCATATTAATAAAAACACTGTAGTTCCTTTGCAGGTTCATACTGTATAAATGCTTATTTTTTTGGTTGAACTGATGATTTACTCTGCAAAATTATCTAAAATGAGAGAAGTGGCCAGAGGATATTTTTCATGAAAACATAATAAGACCCTATCAAGCACTGTGCCCAGGTACAATGTCAGTGGGAAATGAAGAGAACTTATTAGTAGAGTAGATGTCAGGAGCCATTATTAGACTTTAGGTGACAGATCTTAACATAAATTAATACCTTTCTTGTACTTACAGTCAGTATCCCATATGTCAGTTAATTGTGGTTCTTCCCCCCCCCCCCCCCCCCC
>NW_025999900.1:24309317-24347480 GCF_001458135.2 Marmota marmota marmota | reverse complement strand
CCCCGCCAAAAAAAAATATATACATTTGTTAGGGGCCTGTACTATATTTAATCATGGGCCAGATCTTAGAGACAGAAATTTTTGATGTGATTTCTTCCCAAGTCACTCACCATTGTGTTTATGGTGTAAGGCTTCTACAACACCTGTAGTTAGAGAAACTTCATATGGCTATTAAAAAACAAGAACTGGTTATTATTAAATATCAAAATACCTGACAGATCACTTTCAGAATTAGCAGAACTGAATGATCATATCCAAGGCATAGTATTCATTCTTCCCGTCAGCTATGGGATCAGTGAAGCTAAACTAGTATTTTTTTATACCGGAAGGGAGAATGAAAAAGGGGTACTTAACTATTAGCCACATCCTCAGTCCTTTTTAATATTTTATTTAGAGTCAGGATCTTGCTGAGTTGCTTAGGGCCTCGCTAAGTTGCAGAAGCTAGTTTGAACTCACTATCCTCCTGCCTGAGCCTCTTGAGCCTCCTGAGCCTCTGTGATTATAGGCGTGCGCCATTGCACTGGCTTCTAAACTAGTATTTAAGTCCAAATGTAAGTTTACTTTTTTTTTTTTTAATTGGCACTGGGGATTGAACCCAGAGGTGCTTTATTACTGAGCTATATTCCCAGTCCTTTTTATTTTTTATTTTGAGATGGGGTCTTGCCAAGTTGCTGAGGCTGGCCTTGAACTTGCAATCCTACTGCCTCCGCCTCTCAAGTCACTGGAATTAAATTTACTTTCATTATATTGGAATAAAACTTTTAAGTAGAGTACTGCTATTAGTAAAGGAATGATAATGGATTTTGAGGGGAGAGGGAAGAACTGTAACTCTTTGTTAACTTATTTTGTGATTCAACCCTGGCGGTTTCAGGTTTTATTACATTGGATTCTGAACCTACAGAAATTTTGTGAAAGTTTGTATAAATATGGGTGCAATGTTTCAGGTGGATTATGAATGAATGAATAGTCATCCATCACACATACATCCAAGGTAAAATTAGGTGACTTAACTGAGGACATTGAAATTTAGCAGAAAATGGCCAGCTTCAGAAGAAACAGGTGCAATATATTTTAGCATATATATTTTATTTTCTTTAGGCCCCCAGAATTCCTAATGGGGCTGAGCAGCTGCCAATGACATTGTATACCCAAGGTGGGATTTCTGTACCTTAACTCACACAGCATCACAGACCTTTTATATTTAGGCTTACACCTCTCTGTTCACAAACACTATAATTTGCAAGCCCCCTTTAAGAGGATTTTTTTTCAATAGCAGGCTCCTAGTTTTTTAAGCCAAACTTCATGTTTTCTCCTTACTAGGAGGAAAGAAAACTGTCAGGAAACCCATCTTCCTCCAGTGAGAGCTTATATTTTTCTGGGTGAAGACGAGCCTTTGTCAGTGATCCTAATGGGATTTTTTCCTTCAACCTTAGTTCTACTGTCTTGTCCTAGTAACTCCCAAATTGTTTTCTTTCATCCTGGCTACTCTTTAAATGCCATAACTGTGTAGCCAATTGCTTATGAGACATTTCTAATACACCATTATGGACTCAAATTCAGTATATCAAAAAGCTTCGTAAATGCTTCTTCTTTTGTAGCTCCCAGTACTACCATTGAGTCTTCCTTCTCTGCCATCCAGACTGAAAAGATTAAAGCTGATTTTGTCTCTCTAATCCTTAACCTTGATATCTAATCGTCACTAATCCTATTGTGCTGAATTTCTCATGTCTGCCTCTGCTGTTCCATTTCCACTAATTCCGTCTTGTCTAGGCCTTTAGTATCTCACCCTCAGTTACCGGATTATTCCTAACAGGTTTCCTGATGTACACACTCCACTTGTCCTTTTCCCCACACTATTGCCAAGTCAATGTTTTCAAAACACTGATTTCATTATTTTACTCACCTGCCCCCAAATCTTCACGTTTCCTCATTCCTATCCTGAAAGTGACTTCTCAGTTTGGCCAGGATCTTTCAGACCCCCTCTCTTAGTACTTTCCTACACAAACACTTGCTCCAGGCAGCACTAGCTACTTACCAGGTCTGAACTGCTTTCTACTTTTTTCCTCTTTTTCCTTTCATCAAAAATGGACTTTAAGGGCTGGGGCTCTGGCTCAGTGGCATAGTGCTTGCCTGGCATGTGTGAGGCACTGGGTTCAATCCTCAGCACCACATAAAAATAAAAAACAAATAGAATGAAGGCATGCTGTCCATCCACAACTACCCCCCCCAAAAAAAGTACTTCTACCTCCCGATCATGTTTTTCCATCAAGATTATCTCAAGTACATTTTCTGTGGCTTCTGTAGTCTTCATTTATCTTTTCTTCTTTTCAACTTGTAGCATTTATTAATCTTGGCACACAATTGACTAATAATTCTATACTATGTGTTCTTGTAGTGTTTAATTTAGTTTTTCACATCAGTATCTATTTTTGATTCAACTACATTAGAGAAACTCTTTGAGGAACAGAACACCCTTTTTTGAATTTTCTACAGTGCTTGGCATCCAGTAAATGTGCAATTAAATATTGTTATTTATACAGCAAATAGTCAAATGTTGGCACTTATGATGTCATAGCTATCATTATTCAATTGTTTCACCTGATCTTTATAATAAATTTGTGGGGGAAGGAGTATTTTTTTCCTACCTTACATATGAGGAAAGTGAGGCTCAGAGAAGCTTAATAACTTGCCAAAACTACACAACTTAAGTGATAGAAGCTAGGATTCAAACCCAGATCTTTGGACATAGTAACATATACTGTTAAGTCTGCACCTGTAATTCTGCTTTTCATTAGATTGATGTATAATTAATACTTCACTTGCTGTTACTTATTTAACTATAGTAGCAGAAGAAAAGATGTGCAAATGTGGATTAGTAGTAATTGCTAGCAGGAATAATGAAATATTTGTAAATTGTGTCAAAGTTCACATAGAATTTCCCTTAATCTTTTTGATTACTGGCAGAATGACTCATCTTCAAGTTGTGAGTTGCTCTTGAGTTATTCAGTTATTTGTATAAGTTAGACATGGGAGGGAAAACCACTGATGAAGTATATAAGACACGTCATTTGAGCTAATGAGTGTTCCCAGGATATCTCCAAGATCTCTACCTGAGTATTCTTTTTTTTAATAATCTTTTTTTAATATTTTTTAAGTTGTCAATGGAACTTTATTTTATTTATTGATATGCGGTGCTGAGAATCGAACCCAGTGCTTTACACATGCTAGGCAAGTGCTCTGCCACTGAGCCACAACCCCAGCCCTACCTGAGTATTCTTGTCTCTTCCATTAACTGCTTTTTCTCTCTATTTTTGGTTTTAAGAGTAAAATCAGTTCCTATTTCCTTTGTGATTTCCACATGGACAACTTTCAGAGCCTACTTTCTTACTCTGAAGGTACACAAAGATTTATTATATGTTTATTTCACAAGAGTCAGATTTAGTTTTATTGAATTTAGGCATAAGAAATTCCAGGAAAATCTTCCCTTTTTCATTCTCCCTTCTCTGTGCCTATCTCTGTTTTTATTTATTAAATTTAAAGTGGACAAAAACCCAAACCATTTTTTTTTCTTTTAAAATCAGCATTATATGGGCTGGGGATGTGGCTCAAGCGGTAGCGCACTTGCCTGGCATGCGTGCGGCCCGGGTTCGATCCTCAGCACCACATACAAACAAAGATGTTGTGTCCGCCGATAACTAAAAAATAAATATTAAAAAAAAAATTCTCTCTCTCTCTCTCTTTCAAAAAAAAATCAGCATTATAATTGAATACAGAAAATGGTAAGTTCCACTTCGTTTCTATAAGCATGTTTAAAACTTTGATGGCTTTTGCAATTATGACTGGTATATTGTTTTTGCTTTATTTAAAAAAATAGCTCATTTACCTCAGTGAAGTCATGAGTAAACTAGAAATTGGAAATAGAGATTTTATTTATGTAGTTACTAACTTGATCTTCTTTCCCTCTGCATCTTAGTTTTCTCACAGGATCATTTTGAGGATGATTCAAAAGACATATAAACATTGTAAAGCAGAAAGTAATCTCTCAAGATGCAGTACAGATAGTCCCCATACTTGATTTAGGAACCATGTATACATGTGTACTATAAGGGTAATGGATCTAGTCTCAATAGAGCTCTCTGAAAGGGACAGATTGAATGGTCTCTTTGGCTCCTGAAACAGAACACCTGGTAATGTAGACATGTTTTTCTTACTGAGATGTAGACATGCTTCTCTTACACATAGGGAGGCAGTTATGAAGACAGGAAATGTATTTGTCAGGAACAGGAAGCAGGGAAAGTTGTTTTCCTGATATCCTGTGTTAAAACCCAAAGAATTATAAATGGTGGCAAACAATTGATAAAATTTCTGTTTTCACTAACTTAAAAGCAAATATAGGGGCTTTTTGTAATGTAGACTTTTTGTAGTCAATCATTTATTTATTTATTGGTACTGGGAATTGAACTCGGGCACTCGACCACAGAGACACATTTTTGTATTTTATTTAGAGACAGGGTCTCACTGAGTTGCTTAGTGCCTTGCCATTGCTGAGGCTGGCTTTGAACTCATGATCCTCCTGCCTCAGCCTCCCAGTCTGCTGGGATTATAGGTGTACACAACCACATCTGGCCAAATCATTTAATTTTATTGAGTTTTTACACTAGTCCTCTGAAGTAGGTATTAATAGTCCCATTTTATACCCAAAGGCCAAAAAAGTGAGATGACTTGACTCAGGTCATATAAGTTAATGGATAGCCATTAACTTGGTCATATAAGGTAATGGTAGGAGAGAAGGCAGACCCAGATGGGCTTATGGCTAGTAAAGACTTCTTTAGTATCCTCATAGCTCTACTGATGGCTTATGCATGTGTCTGAGCAGAACAGTAATGATATGAAATCCAAAGTTATTGTGAAAGGAAGCATTTTCAGTTTGGTCAGTTTTTCAGAATGAAGAATGAAAAAACCTATAAAGAGTTTTTAAAAGAGTTCTGGGAAACCCTCTGTGATTGCTTTTCTTTGGGAATTCTTTTTGAGTGGTGGTCTATGAATAGGATCTCTTTGGATAGTGCAGTAGTGCCGTGAATAGTTCTATCTATGTAGTTCTCAACTGTACATATAAATATATGTGTGTGTGTGTGTGTGTGTGTGTGTATATTTCTCTGTATAGTGCTCAATTTTTCTTCAGGCCATTTCTTACTCTTATTTGAAAAAAGAAGTGTTTATGTTCTGATTTCTTTTTGAAAAGGGTTTCAGTGAGTCTTGTTTGTGCCATATTTTAATTTTATTTTGTTTGAGGACTGCATAATAAAAAGGACTTTAGAATATTAAGTTTCCTTCTGAGGAAGGAGAGAAGGTAGGCATTATGTAGTTCCTTTAGCATAGCTTCCTGGTTGCTTGTGTAGCTTAGGGGATTTCCAGGATGTGTAAGCAATGTATGAACTCCTTGAACTGAAAGCAGAATTTAAAAAACAAAACAAAACAAAAAATGTGGTTAACAGCATTTGGAAGTTTGTAGTACCCAGGTCTTATTATTGCCTTTCTTTTGTCTGATTTGTTTCTTTCTAATTTATTTGTTGTTGTTGTTGTTGTTTTGGGTGTGTGTGTGTGTGTGTGTGTACCAGGAATTGAACTCAAGGGCACTCGACCACTAAGCCACACCCCCTATTTTGTATTTTATTTAGAGACAGGGTCTCACTAAGTTGCTTAGTGCCTCACTTTTTTTTTTTTTTGGGTGATGGTGCTAGGGATTGAACCCAAGGCCTTGTGCATGCACTCTACCAACTGAGCTATATCCCCAGCCTCATTTTTTGAGGAATCTCCATGCTGCTTTCCAGAGTGATTGCATCAATTTGCAGTCCCATCAGCAATGTATGAGAGTACCTTTTCTGCTGCATCCTTGCCACCATTGTTACTTGTATTCTTGATAATTGCTATTCTGACTGGAGTAAGATGAAATCTTAGTGTACTTTTAATATGCATTTCTGTAATCGCTAGGGATGTTGAAAATTTTTCCATATATTTGTTGACCATTTATATTTCTTCTTCTGAGCAGTGTCTGTTCAGTTCCTTTGCCCACTTATTGATTGGGTTGTTTTTTTTTGGTGCTAAGCCTTTTGAGTTCTTTGTATATCTGAGATTAACACTTTTTCTGAGGTGCAGGTGGCAAAGATTTCTCCCATTCTGTAGGCTGTCTCTTCATGAGCTTGATTGTTTCCTTTGCTGCAAAGAAGCTTTTTAGTTTGATGCCTTCCCATTTATTGATTTTTAAAAAATATTAGTTTTAGTTTTAGGTGGACACAATATCTTTATTTTTATGTGGTTCTGAGGATTGAACCCAGTGACTCATGCATGTTAGGAGAGCACTCTACCACTGAGCCACAACCCCAGCTCTAATTTATTGATTTTTTATTTTACTTTTTGTGCTTTAAGAGTCTTGTTAAGGAAATCAGTTCCTGAGCCAATATGTTGGACTGTTGGGACTACATTTTCTTCTAGTATGTGCAGTATTTCCGGTTAATTCCTAAGTCCTTGATCCACTTTGAGTTTTGTGCAGGATGTGAGGGTTTAAATTTCATCTACTATGTATGGATTTCCGGCTTTCCCAGCACCATTTGTTGAAGAGGCTATCTTTTGTATATTTTTGGCACCTTTATCTAATATGAGATAACTGTATTTTTGTGGGTTTGTCTCTTTATATTCTGTTCTATTCCATTGGTCTTCTGCCTCTTTTGGTGCCAATATTGTGGCCTCCCCCCACCCCCATAGCTCTGATGTATAATTTAAGGTCGTATAGTGATGACTCTCATTTCACTTTTCTCATTAAGGATTGTTTTGGCTGGGCGTGGTGGAGCATGCCTGTAATTCCAGTGGCTCGTGAGGCTGAGACAGGAAGATGGCGAGTTCAAAGGCAGCCTCAGCTAAAAACAACTCAGTGGGACCTTGTCTCTAAATAAAATACAAAAAAGGGCTGGAAATTTGGCTCAGTGGTTGAGTGCTCCTGAATTCAATCCCCCCAAAAGTGGGGGGGATTGCTTTGCCTATTCTGGGCCTCTTATTTTTCCAGATGAATTTCATGACTGCTTTTTCTATTTCTGTGAAGAACACCATTGGAATTTTGATGGGAATTGCATTGAATCTGTATAGTCCTTTTGTTAATATGGCTAATTTGCATTATTAATTCTGCCTAAGAACATGGTGGTGGTGGTGGGAATTCTTTCCATTTTCTAAGGTCTTCCTCAGTTTCCTTAGTGTTTTGTAGTATTCATTGTAGAGGTCTTTCACCTTTTTTGTTAGGTTGATTCCCAAATATTTTATTTTGAGGCTTATTGTGAATGGATGGTTTTCCTAATTTCTCTTTCAGCTGATTTGTCATTGGAGTATAGGAACACAATTGATATATGGTTCTTAATTTTGTATCCTGCTCCTTTTCTGAATTCTATGAGTTCTAGAAGTTTTCTGGTTTTTTTGTTTGTTTGTTTTTGTTATTCTACATATAGAAGCATGTCATCAGCAGACAAATTGATTTCTTCTTTTCCTATTCATATCTCTTGAATTTCCCACTCATAGACATGCTTTGGCTACAGTTTTTCTCCACTTAGAATGATGTTGCCATTGGGTTTGTCATATGCAGTTTTTACAATGTTTAGGTATATTCCTTGTGTCCCTGTTTTTTCTGGAATTTTAAACATGAATGGGTGCTGTATTTTGTTCAGTGCTTTTTCTGCATCTATTCAGATATTTATGTGATTATTGTCTTTAAGTCTATTTATGTAATGAATTATGTTTATTGATTTCTGTTTGTTGAACCAACCTTATATATCTGGGATGAAACCTTTTGATCATGGTGAGTGCACTATCTTTTTAATGTGTCTTTGTATATTTGGAGTCTTCTATGCTTCCTATATTTGATTTTCCATTTCATTCTTAAGTTTTAGGAAATTTTCTGTTATTATTTAATTGAAAATATTGTGTATTCCTTTATTTTTCCTTCAGAGCCTTTATTTAGCCCTTTGAATCTTAAATTTGACCTTAATGTTATGCTATATTTCTTTTTTTTTTTTAGAGAGAGAGAGAGAGAATTTTTTAATATTTATTTTTTAGTATTCAGTGGACACAACATCTTTGTTTGTATGTGGTGCTGAGGATCGAACCCAGGCTGCACGCATGCCAGGCGAGCTCGCTACCGCTTGAGCCACATCTCCAGCCCCATGCTATATTTCTTGAAAATTCTTTTCATGGTCTCTTAACATCTTTTCTCAATGATCACCTTTATTTTTAAGATTATATACTTTGTATTCACTGCCTGAAACTCTGTCTTCCAAGTGATCTAGTCTGTTGGTGATACTTTCAATTGAGGGTTGTTTTTTCTTTTTTTAAATTTTTTAGTTGTAGTTGGACATAATACCTTTATTTAATTATTTTTATGTGGTGCTGAGAATCGAACCCAGGGCCTTACACATGCTAGGCGAGCACTTTACCTCTGAGCCACAATCCCAGCCCTTTCTTTTGAGTTTTTAATTTGTTTATTGATTCCTTCATTTCAGGGATTTCTGATTGATTCTTCAGGATCTCCATCTCCTTGTATTTTCTCTCCGATTTCACTCCTTACATCGTCTTTTACCTCAAGATCAGATTAACTATGATCCTTCTAAATTCTTTCACTGACATTTCTTCCAATGTGGTGCCCATGGAATCTGTTGTTGAGGCATTCTGGATTGTTTGGGACAGTTTGTTCCCTGCTTTTTCATATTGTTTGTGTCTACCCATCTATCCGAATGGATCTGAACAGCAGTGTTTCTACTTGTATGAACTTATAGTGTCCCTGTTGGTTTCTAGTACCTCATAGTTTAGGGGAAGCCAAATAATGTCAATGACCTATGTTATGCAATATATAGCAATAAATGAAGTGCTTGGTTCATTTTATAACATCTATAGTATTAATTGGCACAATAAATACAATTGGTAGAATCAGCAATTGCCAGCAGTAAAGTGACCATATATTATGTCTGGCATAAAAATCAAACAATAGCTATTATCTTTTACTTCCTTAGTATTAATTATTACTATAGTATTGGTGGTGGGGTCTGACATTATATAAACCAATTAGTGCTGAGAGATTTTAAGAACAGAGTTAATTAAGAGGAAAGAAGAGGAAGGAGGGTAGAAAGAGGTTTGCAGTTTCAATAAGTGAATATGGGAAATGCAAAAGCAAGTAGGTTAGTTATGAGCAGGGAGGAGAAAAATAAAAGAAAAAAATTAAAGGAAGAATGAAAGAGAATAATAGAATTTGGTTGTTAGCTAGTGAAAAGGGAAACAAGGGGAACAGAATATTGAAGAGGATAAAAAACAAAATCTAACTATACTAAACAAAACTCCTAACACTTCACAGATAGAGCAAGGAAAAATAATTATCTTTGAAAAAATGCTTGAAATGAGAAAAACAGAAACAAATGTGTACATGTGTAAATGTCTATGAATCATTCAGCACTAGAAAAAATTAAGAAAAAAAAAGAATCTTGATTTAAAAACATAAGGAGTCATTTCCACTGCCGTGAACAAAAAAATCAATGGCAATATATTTCCTTATCTATGCCCAAATGTCTTTCTTTCCATTTCTGTTTCTTCTTGAGTTATATATTGGGTGCAAGACTAGGGGATGCCAGTTGTTGACTCCTTTCTTTTTTGTGTGTTGCTCACCGAGATGCCAGTTGGAGTTTAAAAACCTCTCCTTTCCTTCTTTGAGGTAAGAAGTTTCAGTGGGTAATGCCGTCAGCTCCTCTCCAGGGTGAAGCTGCCTCACTTCTCTGAGAGCAGTTTCGTGTAGGAGGAACTATTGGGGCCAGGGCAGCTTAGGTCTAGTGAGGTCCCAGGTACTTTACTAAGAAGCTAGTTACCTGAAGATATTAAATGAACGCACCTTTAGAGCCTGTCAGATGCCATACAACGCTGGGAGACTGTACCCCAGGAGTCTCCTCGGGGATCCATTCATAAGATGGGGAAGCCAACCTCTCGCTGGTTCTGTTGCTTATGGGTACCACCCTTCACGGCTTTTTGGAGTCTGCCCCAAAGCAATCGTACCTACCAATTTAGGTTTCTGATCCACTGTAGGTGATCCTACACTCTTTCCTGCCTCCTAGGGTGGGTCTCCTAATGTGGCACACCCACCCATTCAGATTCTTGAGCCTCTCACGGTCAGTTTCCAAGAGCAAATACCCACCCATTTCCCAGTCCACAGAACTGGCCCTGCATGCCCTGGACTCAAAGTTGGGAGGGAACTGGATTCTCCCCAACCTCTCCAACCCTTATTCCCCCCACAATATACTCTTTGTGCCAGATTATCTCTGGATTTTGCCAGGCTCAGATTAGGTCATGTGGCTGGTGCTTGTCTGTGTTGTATATTAGAGCCAGCCCCTTTTTTCCCAGATTTGCTTTCTCAGTTCCTGTATTCACTGGCCTCAGCAGTGCTGTAGGCTCAAAATGACTCCTGCCTCAAATGTCTGTGGACAATTGTTAATCATGGGGTTTAATTCATATACCAATTTATTTTGTCCAATCACGTTTGGATCGGCCTAAGGCAGGCTGCCCCTCCGATTTTAGGATTTTCCACACTAAGACTGTCCATTGTATTTCTCAACTTTTTCGGTACTTGTGTGCCAATTGGGCTACTCCCGCCAGCAACCCGGCTCTATTGACGTCTCTTTCCTTGTTTAGTATACCCCAAAATTTCTAATACGGGTCACCAAGCTTCAAGAAAAACTGTTTCCCTCTAGTCTGCCATCTTCCAATCCCAATGGTTCCTTTTTATTGCTGAATAGTATTCTATCCTATGAATTTACTCAGTTTGTATGTTTACCAGTTGATGGACTTTGGGTTTTTTTCCCCCCTATTCACTTAGTTTTTGTTGTTTTACAGTATTAATTTTAGAACCTGTCTTTCAAATTTGCTTTTCCTTTTTTCACAATCTGTCTTATGATTTGATTTTTCTTTTGTGTTTTGATTATTTTTACAAAATTATTTTTTATTATCTTAGATTTTTCTATTGTCCTCCATCCTGAGTTCTTTGGATTCTAATCTTTTGTGACAAAGGATTCTCACACATGGTAGATTGTTTCCCCTTGTGTTTTGTGATTTTGAACTAGTGAATTCATCCTTAGAGTAATTTGTTCTTTTTAAAGAATGAGAAAATTCCTATGTGATTGTTGATAGTGTCACTCCAAAGAGATTTTGTGTTTGCTTTTATCACTCAGAGGTATTCCTGGATGGAGTCCAGTTTTTGTGTTAATTCTTGGGTGAGAGCATGATGATTTTTTTTTTTTAATCACACATATTGTTTGTCTAAATTTGAACTTTTAGGACACAAGCCTGGAGGGTTCCCCACCCCCCTTTAGGGATTTTTTTTTCTTACTCACATAGCTGATGGTGATAGCTTGCATATTATTTTTATTAATTAGTGTGTCATTTTTTAAAGATTTCTGTTTTATCCAAGAGTTTGCTTCTGATTTCTCCCCTCATTTGAGCCCATGTTTTGGTAGGTTTCCTTTCCCATGGGAGTATTGAAAGGCAAGCCTATCTCATTTCATCTGTACTTTTCTCCTGCACAACATTAACATCAACACTTATGCTTACCATTTCTGGTTTTCAAAGATCATACCTCATCTTTAGCATCTGGAAATTGATTTCTTTTTTATACCTGCAAGTTCAACCATTCATTAAAAGTATTTTTGTTGCATTTTTTTCCAGAATTTTTTTAATATTTATTTTTTAGTTATAGGTGGATCTCGCCCATGTCCCGTGCGGGCAGTGGAATTTGGGGTTTCTCTGCATGGACTGAGCAGGCTGCAAAATAAAGCTAAGAAAAGAAGGTGGCAAAAAAACCCATAGGACACAGAAAGTAATTTTGAAAGCAAGGGCAGGACTGCTGTCTGACCTTAGGGGTTGAGCTTCTAAACTGGGAAGAGAAAGTGAGGGTCCTTGTATGCTTTATTTATATGGGGGACCTTCAGAGGCTTTCTACAGAATGTTCTTTGCCAAATAAGGTAGGAGGTGAGCTGTCCGGTTCCCAGTGGGTCACACCTAACTCCAGATCTGTGAGATCAGTCTTCCTAGCCCAGCAAAGACAGAGGTCACATGCATTGCGCAATCCATTAAATGGGAGGAGCCACAAGATAGCTTGCAATGCCAAGCCACAATCTCCTTGGCTCAAACCCTGGTGAAGACATTCAAATAGCTCAGAGGTGGCTCCCCACAGGTGAACACAGTACCATTATTTTATTTTTATGTGTTGCTGAGGATCTAACCCTGTGCCTCTTGTATGCTAAGCAAGCGCTCTACCTCTGAGCCACACCCCCAGCCCCCAGATTTTTAACATATTTATAGCAGGAAGTTTTGTTTGTTTGCTTTTTCATTTTATTGGAATCAGAAAACTCAAATAAGATACAAATATTTTTAATAACATACTGTAGTAATTGTAGTTAATGAAATAGCTGTATATAATAAATTAAAAATAAGAGTTATAACTTATTAAATGAGTATAAAAGGACTGGGGATACAACTCAGTTGATAGAGTGCTTGCCTTAGCCCTGGGTTCAATCCCTAGCACCACACCAAAAAAAAAAAAAAGTGTAAACTTTTGAACTGTTTCTATTTTGACAAGATTTGAGAAATATTTAAAAGTTTTCTAGTCTTCATATTAATTGTCAAGTTACAGTGGCACATTCAGACTATCTACACTATCTACACTAAAATAGTCATGTTAGTGTTCTTTTTACTTAAGATTTAGTTGGATCCAATGGTTTAAAGAAATCACATGATTCATTTGGCTATTTGATACAGATATGCTGGTTTTTTTTTTTAACTGATACTCACTTACTAAGAACAATGCTTCCAAGCCAAACAGCTAGTATTCCCCTATTTTTCCACTTCTACTATGCCTAAAATCAGTTAATTTAATAGTCACTTTCTTAACAATCTTTAGAAAATGTTATCTGGTAATATGGTGGACATATGTTAAGATCACTTGATTTTTATGCTATAAAGCTTTTTTGTCTTCTTGTTGTTGTTGGTTTTGGTGGTACTGGGGATTGAAACCACTGATTTTAACCTCTCAGCACATTCCCAGCCCTCTTTTAAATTTTGAGACAGAGTCTTGCTAAATTCCTTAGGGCCTTGCTAAGTTGCTGAGGCTGGCCTGGAACTTTGGGCCTCATGCCTCAGCAACCTGAGTTGTTGGAACTACAGGTGTGTACCATCACGCTTGTGTGTATCAGCAGTTTCTTTTTTGTTTTGTTTTTTGGTACTCGGGATTAAACCCAAGGGTACTTAACCACTGAGTACATCCCCAGCCCCCCACCCTTTTTTTTCTGATAGAGTGTCTCTCTAAGTTGTTGAGGTTGGCTTTGAAGGATCCACTGGGATTACAGGCATGCACCACAGTGTGCTGGCAACAGTTTCTTGTAATAGCTGAATAGTATTTCATTGTCTAGATATGCCACTTTTTTTCATTTATTCACTAATTTGAATTGTTTCCAATTTGGGGTTAGGGATTTAGCTCAGTGGTAGAGCACTTGTCTAGCATGCATGAGACCCTGGGTTCCATCCCCAGCATAGAAACAAAAAATTACATGTGAATTGTTCCTAATTTTGGCAATTAGGCATAAAGCTACTATCAACATCCACTTGTAAGTCTTTGTACAGGTGTTTGTTTTCATTCCTCTTTTGTTCATATATCTAGAATGGAATTGCTCAGTTGTTACCAAAAGCTCAGTCCTTGTCCCCAGTGCCAGTTCATGTCAATTTAATGAGGACAGGATTTTGAGTAAAACGAAAAAGTCTTATTGCTTTGCTAGCAAAGGAGAAACACAGGGGACTCTAGTCCCAGAGGCTGTGGATCTACCTATCAAGGAAAACAGAGGGCTTTTAAAGAAGCTATTCAAAGGCTACATTTCAGGTGTGCCCTGGCCAAGGGGTCCCAGATGCAGCCTGATGGTGTGTTGAAATTCACTTGTTAGTTTGGGAGATAGTTACTTCCTAGTTCTTCTGGTGACATCTTTCTGTGGAGAACAGATAACTCAAGGTAATCTTATTTCCCCACCTCTAGGTTAGAGAAGGGGAGAGGGAGAAGAGGAAATGGAAAAAAACCAAACAAACAAATAAACATGTCCCTTTAAAATAAGCAGCGGGCTGGGGTTGTGGCTCAGAGGTAGAGCGCTCACCTACCATGCTTGAGGCACTGGGTTCGATTCTCAGCACCACATAAAAATAAAATAAAGATATTGCTATAATTAAAAATAAACATTTAAAAAAATAAAATAAAATAAGCAGCAAGGGCTATATTCAAAAGACAGAAGTGCCAAGAAAATGCATTGGAGAAAAGATAGCCTCTTCAACAAATGGTGCAGGGAGAACTGGAAGTACATTTGCAACAAAATGAGATTAAACCCCCATCTCTCACCATGCACAAAACTCAACTCAAAATGGATCAAGGATTTAGGAATACAATCAGAGACCCTGCATCTAATAGAAGAAAAAGTAGGCCCTATTCTCCATCATGTGGGATTAGGCCCCAACTTCCTTAATAAGGCTCCTGTGGCACAAGAATTAAAATCAAGAATCAATAAATGGGATGGAATCGAAATAAAAAACTTCTTCTCAACAAAAGAAACAATCTGTGAGATGAATAGAGAGCCTACATCTCGGGAGCAAATCTTTACCCCTCACATACATCAGATAGTGCACTAATCACTAGGGTATATAAAGAACTCAAAAAGCCAAACATCAAAAGATAATCCAATCAATAAATGGGCCAAGAACCTGAAGAGACACTTCTCAGAAGATGATGTACAATCAGTCAACAAATACATGAAACACTGATGATCATCACTAGCAATTAGAGAAATGCAAATCAAAACTACTAAGATTTCATCTCACTCCATTCAGAATGGCAGCTATTAAGAATACAAACAGCCGTAAGTGTTGGTGAGGATGTGGGGACAATGGTACATTCATACACTGATGGTGGGACTGCAAATTGTGCAGCCAATATGGAAAGCAGTATGAATATTTCTTGGAAAATTGGGAATGGAACCACCATTTGATCTAGCTATGCCACTCCTTGTTCTATACCTAAAGGACTTAAAAACAGCGTACTACAGGGACACAGCCACATCAATGTTTATAGCAGCACAATTCACAATAGCAAAACTGTGGAACCAACCTAGATGCCCTTCAATAGGTGAATGGATTAAAAAATGTGGCATATATACACAATGGAATATTGCTCAGCAATAAAAGAATAAAATCATGGCATTTGCAGGTAAATGGATGGAGTTAGAGAAGATAATGCTAAGTGAAGTTAGCCAAATTTAAAAAAGGTAAAGTGGACCACTGTTACAGTATAAGTGTATGCTTAAATTTATAAGAAATTGCCAGTATGTATATTGGTGACTCTATGATCAGTGTGATTCTGCAATCTTTACAATTAGAAAAATGAGAAATTATACCCCAATGATTCAAACGTATGAATTGCCAAGATCATCGTAATATCATGAATAGCTAATAAAAATAAATAATAAAAAAAGAAATTGCCAAATTATTTTCCAAAGTTGTTGTGTCATTCTGCATTTCTGCCAGCAATGTCTAATCATTCCAGTTGCTCCACATACTTATTATAGTCAGACTTCTTAATTTCAGCCATTCTAGTGGAAGTGTAATAGTTTCTTACTGTAAAGATTTCCCTAATGAGTCAATATTGGTCCAAAGAGAGTTTTCATCTTAAATCCATGGTTCATAGTTTTTGTCACTGTCCCAGTAATGTCCTTTATATGCTTTTCTTTTCCCTAAATTCAAATTCAGTATCACACATTGCATTTAGTTGTCATGTTTTATTTTAAACTGAGTTTAAAGTGAGTAGGGAAAATTTTAGTTTTGTCGGTCTTTCACCTCAACTTAAAAAAAATAGGCCTATTGTTTTATAGAATGCCTCTCCATTTAGATTTATCTGATATTTCCTTATGAATAAATTTTCTGAGTGAATTTTTGGCCAGAATACTACAAAAATTATGTTCTGTTCATCAGAGGGGTTTTGTATCAAGGAGCTCACTAAATGAATATTAATGATGACTCTATTTGCTGCTCAAGAATTTTTTGCCTATCTGGTGTTGCAAAGAATTCTCGAATTTTCATCCAGAAACTTCATAGTTTGGGCTTTTAGATTTAGGTCTATGATCCATTTAGAAAAAGGTTTTGTATATGAGATGAAATAGAGATTGATGTTAAATTTTTTTCAACTTTTACCTTGTTATTTCTGCTTTTTATTATTCTACTTTCTTTGAAATTTGATATACTCCTTTTTTTCTAGCTTCTTAAAGTGAAAAATTACATAAAATAATTGCAGGTCTTTCTTGATTTTTATGTAAGCATTTAAAGGTATAGTGTCTTTTATTTCCTATCCTCAGAAGTCATAGAGCCTTACTTCTGATCTCCTTCATTCACATACATACAAAGGATATTCAAGAAGAGTGAATTATAATTACTCTACCTTTTTTAAAGAAATAGTTATTTTTTAGTTGTAGTGGGACACAATACCTTTATTTTATTCATTTATTTTTATGTGGTGCTGAGGATCAAACCCAGGGCTTCACAAATGCTAGGCAAGTGCTCTATAGCTGAACCACAATCCCAGCCACATGACTCTACCTTTTGAGGTGGGAGAAGTGTTAAAGAAATTTCAGACATGTGGTATTTTGTTTTGTTTTTTTCTGTTACTGGTGAATTGAATGCATGAGCACTCTACTATTCAATGTTTTAAAACTACCAAACCTTCCAAATATCATGTCCCTTTCAGTTTCTGCCTGCTTTTGGTCATTCTTTAGTACCTTCAAATGTAGTTAGGTTTTAATCTAGAATTTCTATTATTATCTGGTAGTCCAGCACAAACTATTTTATCACTTCCAGATGTCAGAACCCTTCCCTTTCTTTTTATTCCCCATAGCACTCATCACATTTAATATATGATATAACTTATTAATTTGATTTATTTTGTATGCCTTCCCACAGGTCTCCATTAAATTAGGGATTGTTGTCTTTTTTGGTAAAGGACTAAGCAAATATTTGTTAGAGCAGGGCACAGTGATGCATACATGTAACCCCAGCAACTCAGGAGGCTAAGTCAGAAGGATCTTGAATTCAGGCCCAGCTTGGTCAACATAGATACCATCTCAAATACAAACAGAAACCCCCAAGTATTTGTTGAATTAATGATCTCTACTTCTTCAAAATAGCTATATATAAATAAAAGACTATTCATGATAAAAGAGGAGGTAAAAATTTTAGAGCCTTGTTCTTTTAGCACAGTTGTACTGGTAGGCTGGCATTTCTGAGGTTCACTTACAAGACAGGACTTAGGAATTTTGACATTTTATTTGTCTTTTTGCTTATTGTGTGAATCAATTTAGCAGCCTACATAGGCTGGGTACAGGTCAAATGAAATTGCAGATGAAGATACTCTGTGAAATTAAAGCACTATGAGATTATAAAACTATATAAGTTAATTATATGCATTTGCATCCATTAGGCTGACTTTTTCAGATTTCATTTTGAGAGTATATTTATATATGTATGTATTTTTAAGGGAAGAATATTTTGAATTATCAAAATAATAAGAGAGTCACTTTATTTGTAATTAAGTTCTTGTTAATGTTTTGTCTGACTTCTTTTTTAGGAACTGAAGAGGTTTGAGAACTTTGTAAAATCCTGTCCTCCTTTTGATATAGTCATTGATGGCCTCAATGTTGCCAAAATGTTTCCTAAAGCTCGTGAATCTCAAGTTGTAAGTACAAGTTTTTATTTTGTTTTTTTCTATCTCCAGAAATATTTTTTGCACCTATTTGTGATCTTCAAGTAAATGATTCAAAGGCCAAAAGTAAGGAGAAGTTATTGACGATATTCTGTGGTTCAGACAAGCTTAGGGAACATGTATAAGCCAATGTAATAAGCATTATGGAGTGAGTGAGATAGAGAAATGAACTATGTAAGCATCTACAAGACAAATGTGACATAAAAAAAAAAAAAATCCAGTTCCTCTCCAGGAAAATTTCCTTTGAGCTTTTATTACCATTTAAATTCCTGTACTATTTTATACTTCAATTCAAATCATGCCTTTTTAAATACATTGATAAGTTCAGTGTTTAGTAAGTTGTCAAGAACTTACAACTTAATATAGGAAGAAAAGGATAAAAGAGTAAAAAGAACTAGAGCAAACCATTTTGTAATAATAGATTTTATTTTGTATTCTTCATAAGATAAGATCATTATTAATACTTTAAATAACAGAATAATTTGATTTGTAAGCCTTTTTTTAATGAACTTCAGTACATGTGGAAGACTAATATACCATATACCACATGCCATCCAGTTTTAATAATATATACAAGTTTTCTTTTATAATCAGTTTTCATCAATAATCAGTGGCCTCTCATATAAAGCCTTATTTTTTAGACTTTTTTAAAGGTTTGAGCCAACAAAGAAGTTGCCATAGGAGCTAAAAGTAAATGTTAGAGGGGAAGAGTTAAAGGATTGAAATGAAGCAATGTTTTTGCTATTATAAGAAATCATAAATTGGTGCAGCCAATTTGGAAAGCAGTATGAAGATTCCTTGGGAAAACTGGGAATGGAACCACCATTTGACCCAGCTATTCCTCTTCTCCGACTATACCCAAAGGACCTAAAAACAGCATATTACAGGGACACAGCCACATCAATGTTTATAGCAGCACAATTCACAATAGCTAAACTGTGGAGCCAACCTAGATGTCCTTCAGTGGAGAATGGATTAAAAAAAATGTGGCATTTATACACAATGGAATATTACTCAGAAATAAAAAATAATAAGATCATGGCATTTTCAGGGAAATGGATGACATTAGAGCAGATTATGTTAAGTGTTAGCCAATCCCCAAAAAACAAATGCCAAATGTCTTCTCTGATATAAGGGGGGTGACTCAAAACAGGGTTGGGAGGGAGAGCAAGGGAATAGGGGTGGGAGGGAAAGGAAGGGAGAAGGGGAATAGCATGGATGGTGAAATATACAAAATTATACAAAATACATGTATGAAGATGTGAATTTGGTGTCAACATACCTTATATATAATCAGAGATATGATAAATTATTGTATAATGGTGCATTAAGAATTGTAATGCAAAATTAATAAATAAAATCATTTAAAAAAAGAAATCATAAAGAGATTTTTATGCTTTAATTTTTTGGAGTGGCAATATTAGTTTTTTTTAGAATAATTTATGAGGGGATAAAGGGTTGTATGTTTATTTTACTTTTTGATGTTTACTTAGTATATTTTATAAATTTAGCCTCGTATAATCATGTAATTTTGCTCTTGCTTTTGACTAACTTCTTTTTTTGGAAATGTCATTGTTTTTACAAGGCATGTATTATTCTTTTTTCTAGTTGTTCTGAATGTGTTTATTTAGTTTTCAGGATTTAAAATTGATATTACTATAAATGGATTTAAAGTAACTAGAAAATTTTATTAATTTTCCTCTCATTAATTATACCTAGAATTTATCATCACCAGGTTATACTGAAACATCAGTTTTTTTACAGTTAAGTGATAGTATACATTATTTCTCTTAGTTTTTCAAATACTTAACTGTAAGAATTTCCTTTCCTGTCCTCTCTTCAGAGTATCTAGCACCAACCTGTCACTGACAAATTAGAAAATAAGTGAAGACTGTTATATGTTTTAAAATTTTAAAATATTATTACTCTTTTTAAAATTGAACTTCTGAAAAAAATAAGAAAATGAATATATATATTCCTTTAAATTTGTAAAATTTTCCAAATAGAGAGTAAAACTACACAAAGCTAGTGTCATCAGTCTCACATTGTTCACATTGGTGATTAAAAAAAAAAAAAAAGTCTTAAGAAATCAAAAGAGTGAGGAATTAAAAAAGAAAGACCATGTAACAGAGGTTAAGATCTGCCATTTTTGTATAACCTTTAGCTATACCTTCTCTACTCTCTTTGGTGCTACCCTATCATTTCTCTGTGGGTTACATCACATCCCTCTACTTGAAAATGAGCACTATATTAGAATAAAATATCTAGAGCGAGCAGTCACTCGTTACTTAGGTTTGTTTTCTAAACATAGTATGTTCATAGGTTAAGCAGTCTTTCTATCATAAGGTAACCATTTTTTATCAATTTATAAATGCCTCAGCAGTATCTAATAAGAATGTCATGATTTTTCATAGCAGTGGTTACTTTAATTCATATTTTATAGACTAGAAAATTGAGGTTAATTTTGTATAATAAATCCTTAGAAAACAGTCATAATATCAAAATTAAATTGTAGAGAGCTCTTGGATTTTAGGCTTGTGGGTCTTAACATTGGCAAACTGTAGTTGAACTATATTATTTCTAAAAAAAAAAATGCTTTTTCTCGGAGATGCTACTAGTTCAGTTTGGCTGTTTACACCCAGAAAAGCTTACAAATATGAACAAAGGACGATTTTGATTTACAGAAATATGTTTATATATATAAATTGGCATGAACATACTTTATATACAGAGATACGAAAAATTGTGCTCTATATGTGTAATAAGAATTGTAATGCATTACACTGTTATCATGTATTTAAAAATAATAATAATAATAAAATCAATTAAAAATTTCTGAAAAAAAAAAAGAAAAAAAATTATTTATTTTTATGTGGTGCTGAGGATTGAACTCAGTGCCTCACACATACTAGGCAAGTGCTCCACCACTGAGCCACAACTCCAACCTGTGCCTACACTCTTATGAGTATATACTTTTTAAATCCTTTATTTAAAAAAAAATCGGAAATTGAAAATATTTTTTCTATCTATGTATATAGGAGAGCCTTTGAGGCGATGCTATCACTAATGTAAACCAGAGAAGGAAAGATGAAATTCTCATTACTTTATGCTTGGTAAAGCTTAGGATCAGATGAGCTCATTCTGGAAAGTTCCCTTCTAATCTGTGAGAAATAGAGTTTACCTTTTGTTTGACTTTCAGCTTTGCACAAAGCACTAAAAATTAGCTTACCAGAGCCATATTGTAACCCAAATCAGACTAAGTTTTTTGGGAAAAGTAAAATATTGAAGATATGTAGTAGACATGTTGTAAGAGAAATATAGATATTTTGAAAGACTCTAGACTATTTGCGCAGAAAGGCAAAGAACAAAAGATCAACCAGTGAAATCATAGGCCTCTGCTACTACTTTTGGCTTTACTCTTAAAAGAATTTAATGTTAGCAACAGTTTATGTGACAATTATTTATTATTACCTGCTCTTCAGAGCACTGTTACCTTGTGGCAGTGCACAGGTGTTAACAGCAGAGAAACCTCAGCTAAGAGACTCAGCTTTAGAGATAGCACCTAAATAAGGAAAGAGGGAAATTTTTTTCTTTTGAAGCTAGAGATTTATAAAAATAAATAATAAAGATATATTGTATTTCCCATGTGCCCATCTTTTTAAATTTTTTGCCTAAATCTTCTTGTAAGTCCATTTGTGACTTGATCGCATTCTTCACGTTATCACTTTTTGGGTTGTTATTTTTTCTGTTCCCACTTTTTCTGTTCATCCTTTAAATAGCATTCTAGTTCAGAAATTAAGAATGGCAATTCTGGAGACAGATCCTCTGTGTTTTAGTCTTTATTAAAACCTCTCTATGACATAATTTCTCATTCTTTTAAAAGGTGATAAGATAGTACCTTTCTCATAAGATGTTGTGAAGAATTGATGAGTTAATATGTGTAAGCACTTGACACATTATACTGTTGCAATTCTTGTAATAACCATTCAAATGAATTTCCCAAACGCAACAATAATTCTTGTATTTTGTAGACCCTTATCTGGTAGTTTAAAATATTCTCCTGTCATCTCATTCATGATAAAAGAATTAAAAGAAAATATAGACAGGCACAAAGGCACAAACCTGTAATCCCAGCTACTCAGCAGGCTGAAGCAGAATGATCACAAGTTTGAGGCCAACCTGGCTAATTTAGTGAGGGTGAGGCTCTGTCTCAAAATAGATAAAAAGGTAAAAAGGGCTGGAAATATAGCTCAGTGTGAGCTATATTTATATATAAGTATATATATTTATATATAAATATAGCCTAGCAAGTGTGAGACCCTGGATTCAATTTCCAGTACCACAAAGAAAAAAGATATATATTTCTGCCTTAATGTTAAACTCAGTGTAGATCAGATATACAAATAATAATTGAAAATTGAGGCTAGTACTACCAAAAGCATAAGAAAACATATAAATATGATGGTGTTGAGAAGTTACTTATTTATATATATGTGTGGGTCTTGCTGAGTTGCTTGGGATCTTGCTAATTTGCTTAGGCTGGCCTTGAATTCATGATCTTCCTGCCTCAGCCTTCCAACTCTCTGGGATTACAGGCATGCATTACTGTGCCCAGCCAAAAATTGTATTTTGTTCTAATTATAAAAGTAATATGTGTTTGATATAGAAAACTTGAGAGTCACAAAAAGAAAATCATATATAATGCTGTCATTCCACAAAAAGCATGATATTGATACGGATTGAACCCAGGGTTGCTTTAGCACTGGGTTACATTCCCAACTCTTTTTTCATATATATATATATATATATATATATTTTTTTTTTTTAATTTTGAGGCAGACCAATTTAGGGTCTCAGAGTTGCTAAGACTACCCTCAAAATTGAGATCCTCCTGCCTGTGCCTTATTGAGGCCTGGAATCACTGGGATTACAGGTATACACTACCATACCTGACAGTGTGTCCTTATTCGTAGAGAAACAGTCTTATCTTGGGTAAATAATAAGCCCAACGTAATTTAGAGAATATAGTGAGTTTTGAAGGGACTAGCTTTGGCCCTTCCTTTTCTTTTCTTTTCTTTTTTCACTGCTGGAATCACATCCCCAACCCAGTGTTGGCCCTTTCTAATTCTTTTGTTTAACCTTCTGTAAACCTGGGCAGAAGAAGACATGCTTCTTGCCTTGTAGATGTTTTTCAAATGCAAAGTGTGTCTGCTTAAAATATGTATTTTTTTATTTGGTTTCAAATTTTTAGGAGAAGGATGGCTCTAGTTTGTTGTTCTGTGGTTTTTTAAGAAGATGGAAGGGTTCTGAGTGATTGACAGATTAATCATATAGCCTCCATTTGAAAAGGACATTTATAGTATCTTGATAGGGAAATATGTTGATTTATTTATTGTTTATTGAGCACATATGCCATGCCACATATTATTTTAAGCTTTGATAATATGACTACAGACCAGTAATGGGAATGCTAGAAACCATTAGGCCTATGGTTATGTTATCTAAACAAAAAATATATATTTTGAATCCTATTGTCTGTTAACAGTGATTCTTATGTTCTTACATAACTTTTTTTCTTTAAGATTTCTTGGGCTATCAGAATGGAGAATAATATTTGCCTAAAATACATGGTATTATAATTTTTTTAAACTATTGAAAAATGGTTTAATAACATTTAGTTATCCAGAATATGTTATAATTTGGGAGGAATTATGACTAAATTAAAAAGTGTTAGCTATGATCTCCTTTATATTATTTAGCATGTCTTTTCATCACTATCTGTACAAAATATGGTGTTCTAGATTTTCTTTGATTGGGTTTCTCTTTTAATTTAGGAAACTTAAGTTTTTAGAGTAGTTTTAGGTTCATGAATTTCTTTCTTTATTTATTGTGGTATTGGGGATCAAACCTAGGGCTTCATACATGCTGGGCAAGCACTCTGTCACTGTGCTATCCAGACTGTGAATTTCTTTTTTATGAACCCACATTTCACAGAAACTTTTTTTTAATATTTTATTTTTTAGTTGTAGGTGGACACAATCTCTTTATTTTATTTTTATGGGGTGCTGAGGGTCGAATCCAGTGCAGCATGCATGCTAGGTGAGCGCTCTACCTCTGAGCCATAGCCCAAGCCCCCAGAAACATTTTATGTAGACTTTTTCAAATACTCTTGAATAAAAATATTACATACACAAGAAGAGGTAGAAAATTTTTTATTTTTATTTTTTAAGGTTGAAATGGATGGGTAATTGACACCACCATCCTCCAAACTGTTCAAGCCCCAAACCCAGGATTCCATCCTCAATTACTATTTTTTTTCACTAGCCCCATATCCAGTTGACTGACTAGTTTTATTGGTAATAATCCCCAAATATATCCCATAATTTAATTACTTCTCTCCCATCTCCGTTGGTATTATCTCTCACAAAAACTCTTTTAAGAGAACTCCTTGCTTTTTCCACCCTTTCCTCAATAACTTCCCATTATACTTAGAATAAAATTACTACTCCTTATCATGAATTATAGTAACTTTCATCATCTGATCTTCACCTCTCTTTTGAGCCTTGTCAGTGGTTTTTTCCTCTGTCTTTCACTGAATTATAGTAACACTTGAATTTTTCCTGTCCTTCCAACATACTGATCTACTCCTGCTTCAACATCTTTGTATGATGTTCCTTCAACCTTTAATGTTCTTCCTTCTTCAGATAGCTGCACCTCAAAGACCATTTCTGATTCTTCTAATGTAACCCCATTCTGCTCTGTTTATCTGCCTGTGTTTTATGTTTTTTTTTTTTCTTTTTTTATACTGGGGATTAAACCCAGGAACACTTTACCACTGAGCTATATCCCCAGGTTTTTGTTGTTGATGTTTGTTTGATGTTTTTTAAATATTTATTTCTTAGTTGTAGGTGGACACAGTAATTTATTTTTTTATGTGGTTTTGAGGATTGAACCCAGTGCCTCACGTGTGCCAGGGGAGCTCTCTACCTCTGAACCACAACCCCAGCCCTGTTTATTTATGAGAGAGTGTCTTGCTAAGTTGCTTAAGGCCTCACTAAGTTGTTAAGGCTGGCTTCAAGCTTGTGATCCTCTCACTGTGTCCAGCTGCCTATGTTTTCTCTTAAATTAACCTCATTCACTTATGCGGTAGATTAGAAATGTTCACAGATTCTTTGCAGCTCTTCTCATTAGAAGAGGGAGTCTGTTTCCTCACCTCTTGAATCTGAGTTTGCTGAATGACTTTTTTTTGACCAGTAGAATGTTACAGAAATGACATTGTGGGAATTCCAAGCAAGGATTGAAGAGGTTGTGCAGCTTATACTAACTCTAGGAACTACCACCTTGTAAACAAAACCAGACTAGTTTTCTTGAAGGAGGGAGGGAAGAAGAGAGGGATAGGAAGAGACTTTCCAACTGAAGCCCCAGACATGTGAGCTCAGGTGGGACTAGACCACCTCCAGGCAAGCTGCCAGCTAATTGTGAACACATGAATGAGCCCAGCCAATAACCTGTGATACAGAAGAACAATTCAGCCAAGCCCAACCCAAATTGTCAACCCCAAGTATTATGAGAAAATAAATGTTTTGAGGTGTTTTTGTTTGTTTGTTTTTGTGGTGCTGGGAACTGATCCTAGGGCCTTGCACTTGATAGGCAAGCACTCTACTACTAGGCTACATCCAGCTCAAAAATGGTCATTTTTAACCTAAGTTTTTGGAGTATTTTATTACACAGAAATAGATAACTAATTTAGCTCTTTCATAAGTATCTGCAGTTACTTATGCCTTTCTTTGTTTATCTGTTTCCTAATAAACATTTAAATTAGTATTTAAATCCTGATATTAAGAAACTTTGTATGTCTTGCTTCTTGTAAAATCCTTGATGGTCAGAAAAGGGCCTTGTATATAATGAATGTTCAGTATATACTGGGTGAAATAATGAACAGATGAGTATACAGTAATTGATCCAACTAATTAGAGTTAACATTTGCTTTTCAGGCTTAACTGTGAAAAACTCCTTGAATTTTGCTCTTGTACCTTACTTCCTTTGTTACCTATGTGACCTTAGCTGTTGTATAACCTCCTGGTGCCTAATGTGAAAATAATTTAATTCTTAAAAATTATTATGGTGATGACTAATGTGATTCTGCAATCTGTACAATCAGAAAAATGAGAAATGAGAAATTATACCCCAATTGATTCAAATGTATGAATTGCCAAGATCATTGTAATGTCATGTGTAGCTAATAAAAAAAATTAAAATTAGAAGGGCTACAGATGTAGCTCAATAGTAGGGTGAAAAAAAAATTATTGTGGTGTCCAGCCCACAGTCCAATAAGTTTAAAAGAAAAAGAAAAAAAAAAAAAAAACTTTATAAGCACATTTATTGTCCATGGTCAAAACAGTGCAGAAACAAAAACTTGGTAGTTTGTAAAGATGTGTTTAATCTCCTGATTTAAACAACTGACAGTCTCTTGGTTTTATTAGTTTTTATGAAGTAGTCTTCATTCTTTTTGAACTGGTGCTTAGAATTTAAACTTTAGTCACCAAATAAATGGCCAACTTTTCTCTCAAATAACTAAATGAAAAATTATATGGACAGTCTACAGAAAATAAAGATTGGTTGTATTAGTCAGGATAGGCCAAGTTATGCTGTAGTAATAAACCACTGAAAAAATTCATTGGCTTAAAACAAATTATTTTCTTGGTTTTGCTAGATACCCAGTTGAGGTCATCTGAGTCATTGTTATTCTCATTCCAGGGGCCAGAATAACTCTCTGAAATATTGTTAGTTGCTAAGAGCCAAGTATATGATGCATGGCATTTTTGGTCGAAAGGTGACGCCAGCTAGCCATTGAGATGATATGATTATGTTAAGATTTGCATTCATATTGATATTGGACTCCTGCTGTTCACCTAGGCCGGCTACGGGACTCCTGGAGAGTTCCCATTGGTTGGGGAAGTACAGTAGGCGGGAGTTCCGGGGGAGGAGCTCTCTCTCGGGTCCGGGAGGAGGCCGCGTGGGTGGAAAAAATCTGCCCGGGTGGTACCGGACATTGGCGGCAGTTTCAAAAAATAAACTTTGTTCCTGCTTGAGTGGCTCGTGATTTTGTGCCCAGCCAGACTGCGGCAGTTAGTCACTGTGACAAGGGAAAAATGAATGTGATGAAGAATATAGTGGCTTGAAAAACTTCTGTTTTGATGTGATGCCCCTTCTGCTCATATTTTGTTAGCAGCTAATGCAAGATACTTAGCCAGACCTGAGTTCAACATGATTGGGAAGAAGGTCTTAAAATGTGCCCAGAGGGAAAAAGGAGGAGTATTTTTGAATAGCTACCACAACTGACATAGCTAATGGCTACTACACTGAGATTGGTCATGTCTTGCTTGTTAATGATTGTCAAGCCTTAGAGCTAGAAATGAGTTTCAATATAACAATGCAAAGTGCCTTTATTTAGATTATTTTTTCAAAATTAAGGTCCTTCTCAGTAGTTTTATGTATAAAGAGTTGAATTTGTTGCTTATTTTTCCTATAATGATCAGGGAGGGAATTCTAAAAACCTCCATGACTCATACTTTACCAACTTTCATTTTAAGAAATTAGTTTTTCTTTTCACTTACCAAGTCATCATGAATAATTGGTGATGTGAGATTGTCGTGAGGGGACAGGAACAACATGCTAACTTTTCGCTTAGAAAACAAAAGGATATAAAGTAGAAAGCTTCTTATAGAGCTGCTTTTCTCTCATTATCTTCCCAACCTCACACACTTGCCCCAAATCCAGTCTTAATGCTGCTGTTCTTATTCCTTTTTCAGCCTGAAATTTGGGTTTTCAATGTTCATATGATCCTCTAATAGAGGGTATGTGGGCAGGAAAGTACATCATTTTAGTTAATCTTGCTATCTGTTAAAAACTCTGCTTCCTATTTCTGTAGATAACTGAGAATTGGTTAAAATGCTTTAGCAGAATGAAAAGTTATAATGTAATTTTAAAAGAATTATGGCCAGACATCAGCACTGAATGCTTTCATTCTTACAGCGGGCTTGGGACATTGAATAGAAAGTAGTTTAGTAGAAACACTGAAGACTTTGTTTTGATTGCCATCTCTTAGTTGGTTTTGCTACAGTGAGAGAAAAATGGTGACAAGGATATTAGCCATTAAAGGTCATTTGCTAGTGTTTACTTGGAAGTGAGGTCTCATTTTTTTTCTGCCACTCAAGTTATTTTATTTTTCTCTGATGATTTACATAACCTCTTATAAATTTCAGTACCATAGAGCACCTAAGATACAATAAAGTATGCTTGGTGTTTTTGTGTGTATATTAATCTGGGCATATTTTAATGTCCAAACTGTAGAAATGTTGTAGAGTTTGTCATCAGCTATGTTTAAAATTATGTTTCAATAATTTGAAAGTAAGAAATTCATATAAATACCTTATCTTGTTTATAACAGGAAATGTTAAATATTGAAATGAAATTTTTATTATGTCTCCAACTTTTAAATACTCTTGTCCTAATAATTGTTACTCCTGCTTAAATACTGTCTCTTAAGGACTGGCTTTAGAGGTGGAATGTCTTATTCCTTGGGTCCCAAAACTTGGCTATCATGCAGCTACTTTTGCCTTTGAGGAACATATTGTTACCATGTCTGCTCTGAAAAGCTATTTGAATAATTTTTTATTGAAATCTAGCATTAAAAACGTGTCATTTTTCCCAATTTACTTTCATTTGAAGTTTGGTTCATTAGTAATGACTTTAAATAATAGGCAATTGGAAATCATTTGTAAACTTCTTTCTTGTACTGAATATTGAACCCTGAGCTACATCCCTGGACATTTTTTGTTTTTTTAAGACTGGGTCTTGCTAAATTGCTGAGACTTACCTTGAACTTGCAAGCCTCCTGCTTCAGCCTTCCAAGTTGCTGGGATTATAGAGGTGTGTGCAACCACACCCAGCTACTTCTAAATATTTTTAAAATTTTGGTTAGCTGGTTATCAATAGTTTTATTCCAATGGAATTCAAAAGGGGGTTTTAACAGTATTTTTAAGGCTAGCAGTTAACCAGTTTTAATTATTTCTGAATTAAACTCTTAATCCAGAAAGTTCACCTGACTCATTCAGGACCAGCCTAATTTTTACCAATATTTCCTTTCTTTTCTTTTCTTTCTTTCTTTCTTTTTTTTTTTTTTTTAAATACTGGGGATAGAACTCAGGGGTGCTTTAACACTGAACTACATTCCTTGCCTCCCACCCCCTTTTTGAGGCAGGATCTGAGTTGCTTAGGGACTTCCTAAATTGCTAAGACTGGCCTCCAACTTGTGATTCTCCTGCCTCAGCGTCCCAAATTGCTGGGATTGCAGGTGTGTACCACTGTGCCCTGCTTTACTTATATTTTCTGATTTCAAGACTAACGTTTATCCCATATCAAGCTGCCTCCTACAGAAAGTCTTCAGTTTATAAATGTACTCAAAAATATCTAAAAATAGAAAATGAAGATGGTCAGGTTCTTGGTTGACCCATATTCTTTGCTGAACTCTACTGACTAAATTCTTTAAGCCTGTATTGAGCATTAATATGTGCTAAGCACATAGAGTTAGATATTAGAGAAACAAATGTTAAATAGAAATGTTTCCTTTTATGGAACTCGCCCAGCTGATTTGATATTACTGTGTAATACTAGGCAATTTACCTTTGAGTGACTTCATAATTATTTGATTTAGATATCTTTACTTAAAGTGAAAAACCACCACCATTTCTATTTTGCCTCAAAAGGTGGCCTAATGAGAGTGTAAAAACAAATGATAGCATTTAAATGCATTTATCATCATCATTGACATATATTAAGCACTTAGTGTATAACTTCCAGTATGCTTTACATAAATTATGTCATTTAATCCTGTAGAAAGTCATTATTCTTTTCAATTTGCAGATGAAGAAATTCTGAGAACCAAAGATTAAATAATTTATTAGAAGCTCACAACCAGAAAGAGCTAGAACCAGGATTTATGTGCAGGGTGTCTTAAAACTACTAACCAGTGGTCTAGCTGTTACCCAGACTGCTTCAATTTAAAAAAAAAAAAAAGTAACCCTCCCTTTTTTTGCATTGTGAAAACTTTAAATAATTTTTTAAAATTTACATATAGTTGTTGTGGTGGTTTGGATATGAGGTGGCCCCCCAAAACTCCTGTGCTGATGCAGGTATGTTTGGAGGTAATTGGATTGTTGAGAGCTGATCAGGTCCATCCTAGTTTGAAGGGACTGAGTATAACTGAAAGTAGGTAGGGCAAGAGGGTGTGCCCTGGTGGCCCTTTTTTCCCTACCTCTCTCTTTCTGGCTGCCATGAATGAAACAGTGCTCCTCCACCATATGCTTCTGCCATGATGTGCTGCTTCACCTTGGGCCCAGAGAAATGGACTCAGCCAACCATGTACTGAAACCCTGGAACCTTGCACCAAAATAACTTGCCTCTTGTTGGGTAGTTAGGTCACAAGGGTTCAAAAGCCTTGGAGATTGGTTCCAGGACCTTCCATAATACCAAATCCACTGATGCTCAACCCCTTATATAAAATGGTGGCATAGTATTTGTATTTAACCTACACAGATTCTCCCATATTCTTTAAATCATCTCTAGTTTATTTTATAATACTTAATAGAATGTAAATATTATGGAAATAGTTGTTATACTGTGTTGTTCAGGGATTAACAACAAGGGAAAAAGTCTGTACCTATTCAGTACAGACACAACTTTTTAAAAAATTTTTTTAATATTTATTTTTTAGTTGTAGTTGGACACAAATACCTTTATTTTATTTATTTATTTTTATGTGGTACTGAGGATCGAACCAGGGCCTCACACATGCTAGTGAGCACTCTACTGCTGAGCCACAACCCCAGCCCCTAAAAATATTTTTGATTCATGGTTCGTAGAATTCAAGGTTATAGAACCCATGGATACAAAAGGTTGTCTGTGTATGAATTTAAATCTCTTTGGTTTAAATTAAATCCAAATGATACAAATTTTGGACATGTAATTTTGTGTCATAAGCTTTGAACAATATGCTAATTACATTTTTCTTCTGATGTGAGGCCAAATATGAGATTAAATCATATGTGGAGTGCAGTTGACAATTTTGTCTAGTACTTAAAGAGTTCACTCTAGTCAGCTACTCATAGGCACAACTCATCTGAACCAAGTTTACTTCTTAATTTGAATGTTTTGCAGTTTAAATTTATCTAATGTTAAATTAGTAATTTACTGTTCTTCATCACATTTTGGTTTCATATATATTTTTTGGTTGATTAGGACAAATGGAAAAGAATTTATATCTGGTTTGCTCCCAAGATGTGCTTAAATAAAGATAAATTAGAAAGAGATCTAGCATGTTGTGCCATTCCTATATCTTATGTTTGTAAGGAAAATAAAAGGAGACAGAAGCAAAGTGCAGAGGCAAAAGCAAAAGCTGCTCGCCTGAGCTGCTAGCTTTATTTATATCAATAGGTTACTTTAGGTCATAGGCGTCATTAGTACATATTGTTCATTGTATTACTAGGCAGGTTACAGACTTAGCGACATTATGCAGCTTTTTCCTAAGCTTACATACTAAGTTGTAATATGCAATGTTAGGAGCTTTGTCTCAAGAAAGTTCGTTGTATAAAGTTATTGTTATGTGGGGCAGGTTTAGGCTCATTTAGTCACAATTAGACAACATTGTGGTTGTCTAACAAGAGAATTCCTTATTCCCAGGAGCTGTGTGCCTGAGATCTATATAAGACTCTAACACAGAGCCTCTCATGAAGGACATTGCTATAGCAGTCAGGCATTCTGTGTCTTTGCACAGAAACTTCCTAGCCACCAAGCATGCCACAGTCTTGAAGCTTTCAGAGACCTCAGTCCCAAACACAGAAACCTTACATATGTTTGTTCCTAAAATTTTAAAATTTATATCTAATTGTTATGTATGACAGCACAATGCATTACAATTCATGTTACACACATAGAGCACAGTTTTTCATATCTCTGGTTGTACACAAAGTAGAGTCGTGTCTTCATAAATGTACTTAGGGTAATAATGTCCATCTCATTCCACCACCGTCTTTTCTACCCCCATAACCTTCCCCTTTGCTTCTATCTAGATTTCATCTAATTCTCCCATGCTCCCCCCCCCACCCCATTATGAATCAGCATCCTTATGTCAGAGAAAACATACAGCATTTTGTTTTTTGGGATTGGCTAACTCCACTTAGCATTATATTCTCCAACTCCATCCATTTACCTGTAAATGCCATGATTTTCTTTTCTTTTAATGCTGAATAGTATTCCATTGTGTATATTTACGACATTTTCATTATCTATTCATCTACTGAAGGGCTTCTAGGTTGGTTACACAGTTTAGCTATTGTGAATTATGTTGCTATAAACAATGATGTGACTGTGTCCATGTAGTATGCTGTTTTAAAGTCCTTTGGATATAGACCAAGGAGTGGGATAGCTAGGTCAAATGGTGGTTCCATTCTCAGTTTTCCAAGGAATTTCCATATTGCTTTCCATATTGGCTGCACCAATTTACAGTCCCACCAGCAATGTATGAGTGTGCCTATTTCCCCACATCCTTGCCAACACTTATTGTTGTTTGTATTCTTAATAGCTGCCATTCTGACTGGAGTGAAATGAAATCTTAGTAGTTTTGATTTGCATTTCTCTAATTGCTAGTGATGCTGAACATTTTTTCATATATTTGTTGATTGATTGTGTCTGTTTAATTCCTTGGCCCATTTATTGATTGGGTTATTTGTTTTTTTGGTGTTAAGATTTTTGAGTTCTTTATATATCCTAGATATTGGTGTTCTATCTGATGTCATATTATGTCAATTCTTTTTTAATTGTTAAAATTTAAATTTGATTTATTTTCTAACTGATGACATAAAAAACATTGTAAAAATATTATAAAACAAGGTTGAACAGAAAGTGTTTTCATGCAGTCTGAGTGCTGTTGCATTAATGTATAAGGGCAGTACTTCTCATTTCTTTCTTTCTTTTTCCAATCAGTATTAGAGATTGAACCTAGGATTGCTTTACCACTAATCTGTATCCCTAGACCTTTTTATTTTTTATTTTGAGATAAGATCTTATTAAATTGCAGTCTGGCCTTGAATTTGTAATCCTCCTGCCTCAGCCACCCAAATCACTAGGATTAAAGGCATCTGCCACCACACCCAGCTAGAGCAATATCTAATTGACTTTGAATCCAGTAATTATTTGCTTATGAAATTCACTCTATCAAAGTTTAAGGTTTATAATATTTGAGAATTCTGTTGCTTTGCTGAAGTTTTGAGTACTTTTAGTTGTCAATTTGTGTATACTTCACAAAATTTATTTTGACCAGATTTATGTTATCTTTCAGGTACATAGTATTAAATCACATTAAAGAAAATTAACACGTGTATTCATACAGATATAAACTTTTTAAATGTAGGATATACACTGGATACTAGAAAAATGAAATCCTGATTATTCCCTCAGTTTATGCCCAGACTAAATAATTCTCCTACAGAGTAAATATCTAGTGAGGGCTTAGCACTTTCATAGTTTTTACTTTTATTTTCAGTGGAGTATTTTTCCTGATTATCAAAGTAAAAATGCTTATTATAGAAAATTTGAGAATAGATAAAAGTACAAAAATTGTTTTCCATTATTTGAACATCTGACATTAGTGACTTTAAAAAATAGATTCAGTACACTTTTACCCAATAAAACATTTGGTGTTGGCTGTTCATCTGTTTTAACAGGGAAATTTGTCTCTGTCTTTTTTAAAATCTATTTTTTTAAGCAGGCTTGGTGGCACATGCCTATAATCCCAGCAACTTGGGAGATGAAGGAGAATCACAAGTTTGAGGCCAGCCTCAAATGTTTAGTGTTGACATTGTCTCAAAAACATAAAATAAAATTTAAAAAGACTGGGGATGAAGCTCAGTGGTAGAGTGCCTCTGGGTTCAATCCCCAGTACCACCAAAAATAACAACAACAACAACAACAAAATAAAAACTAATTTTTCAATGAATTAAAAAATGGTTTTTGTTTGGCTAACAAAGTTGTAAGCAAAGATAACTGAAAATGGAAGCAGACTTCAAACAGATCAGCAAACTGTATTTTTTAAGCAGGGGTGGAATAGCACATTTTCAGGGGAGAAAACGGTGACTGGTTACAAGAGGGGTCTGTGTTTTATAGGTCTTAATGAGAGTTAATCATGTTTAGTGTGATTTAATCATTGGAGACTGAGGACATGCTGGCTGGGCAGTCAGGAAACTAGTTGTGCAAGTTAAAAATCTAACTCAGGAAAACAGCTGTAAAAGCACGAAACCCATTGATACTGGGATGAAAGTTCAGAGCCTAGATCCTGTTATTTGTCTTCTCTACCCGGTACCCATTGTCACTGGGAAAGGAAGAAAGCTCAGAGCCCAGGGCCCATTGTTTGCCTTCCCCTCCTCTCCTCCTGCATCACACATCTTTTTTTTTTTCTCCCTATAGACTGTCATTCTCCTTTTCTTGGGGGATGTTATTTTTTCTATTCTTCAAAAGTTAATTAAGGAGTTTTAAAAAATTTAATAATATAGTAACCATAAAGAAAATAAAATAGGGCTGGGATTATGGCTCAGTGGTAGAGCACTTTCCTAGCATGTTTGAGGCACTGGGTTTGATTCTCAGCACCGCATATAAATAAATGAATAAAGTAAAGAGGTCCATCAACAACTAAAAAAGAAAAAAAAAATGAAAAGAAGGTACACTGTATTTACAGAGAGCCAACTTCTAGGCAGTCTGAGCCATATGAAACATAGCCAAGAAGTTAAAAGCAAAATGGCCTGAGAAGAGTCAAAAATCAATGCCACAAAACTCATGATGATAATAAAGTATTAGTAATAATAACATCATAATTGTAGAATTAACCAGTTATTGAGTATCTGCAATGTAACAGGCTATTTACATTGCATTTAGTATCAGGTGCTTGGTGCAGTAGTGTACACTGGCAATCCCAGCATTTTAAGAGGCTGAGGCAGGAGGATCATAAATTCAAGGCCAGTTTGGGCAGCCTTAATGGGGCTCTAAGCCTCATGAATAGTACATGTAATTTTTAAAGGTTTTATTGCTTATGTAGAAATTCATTAATATAAAACATCTGAAAAGTGTTCATATAAATGAAGTAGACCCATTTATTCTGTTATAGAAAAGATGCCATTCTTATTAGAAGACATAAACACTGTTTTTTTAAAATTTTTTTTAAAGTTGTAGATGAACATAATACCTTTATTTTATGTATTTATTTTTATGTGGTGCTGAGGATCGAACCCACTGCCTCACACATGCCAGGCGAGTGAGTGCTCTACCACTGAGCCACAGCCCCAACCCCACAAACACTGTTTTATAAGTAGGAATATAAGTTAGTTCAGCCTTATTGAGTCAGTTTGGTACCATATCAGAATATACACTGATATGGCAGGTCTACTTCTAGAAATCTATCTTGCAGATATAGTTGTATAAATGCATAAATATGCATAAATGCACATTTTCATTCCATCTTTGTAATAGCAAAAAATAAAGATGATATGAAAGCAAATTGACTACTAGAGGGAAATTTACATTGAAAAAGGAAATTGAAAGCAAAATGGGATGGAATGGACATGATGGCCTACACCTATAATCTCAATGACTCGGGAAGCTGAGTCAGGAGGATCACAAGTTTGAGGCAGGCCATAGCAACTTAGTGAGATTCTCAGAAACTTAATGAGACCCTGTCTCAAAATAAAATATAAAAAGGGGACTAGAAATGTAGCTTAGTGGTAAACTGCTCCTGGTTCATTCTCCAGTACCAAAACCAAAAGTCAAGAGACATTTGGAGTTCCTTTATTTTTTATTTTTATTTTTTTAACATCTTTGTTTGTATGTGGTGCTGAGGATCAAACCCGGGCCGCATGCATACCAGGCAAGCGCGCTACCGCTTGAGCCACTTCCCCAGCCCCTCAAAAGACATTTGGTTCAAAAAATTTTTTTTTAAATTACTGTGTATATGTCTAGCAGAAAAAGTCTGGAAATAAAAATTCTATACTGATTTATAGTTAGCTTTGGTTGGGAAAAAAAGGAACTTTACTTTTTATAAAATTACACATAGTTTATTTGGTGGGGGTGCTGAGGATTAAACCCAAGTCCTCACACACATTAAATTACAATTGTGTATCTTTGGAAGGTTTTTTTGTTTTGGTATTAGGGATTGAACACAAGGGCTCACATGTATTTAAAGATAAGATACTTGAAATCTTTAGTGGTATAAATTTAAACATTAATGTTTCTGCTATACAGTAGAATATTGATTCTCAAATTTGAATGTGCATCAAAATCACCTGGACAAGTTGTGAAATGAGACTGCTGGTCCCACACCCAGAGCTCTGATTCAGAAGGTCTGGAGTGAGGCCAAGAATTTGCATTTCTAAAAGGGTTCCAGATAATGCTGATGCTGCAGGTTTGAGACCACATTTTTGGAATCAACTATTATGTAAAACTGGTTTCTCAGAGATTTACCTTACTAACTTTACAAAAACAAGTCATTTTAGAAGTCAGATTGGGCTGGGTGCCTTGGTGCATGCCTATAATCCAGCAGCTCTAGAGGCTGAGGCAAGAGGATTGTAAATTCAAAGCCAGCCTCAGCAACTTAGTGAAGCCCTAAGCAATTCAGTGAGTCCCTAAATAAAATATTAAAGGGGGTTAGGGGTGTTGCTCAATGGTTAAGTGCCCCTGGGTTCAATCCCCCATACCAAAAAGAAGTGAAATTAGTCTTTTTAATGATTCTTAGAATGGAAATCTGTTTTTTGATGTTGTTTGTTTGTTTTGTTTTTTAACTCATTTTAGGGAACTTGGTTCTAGGAGTGATATACTTCTTTCATTTTCAAAACAGAAGTTTGTTGTTTCCATAACCCATAGCTATGTTATCAAGGTGTTATATTAGTGTTATGATGGTGTAAGTTACTTAAAGTATGACTTTAAAAAGTTAAGTAGAACAAAGGGAAAATATTAATGGGGAAAACTTGATCTGTAAGCTTATAACATAGGGGGAAATCGTATCTAATCTTTGCATTTTAGAAAATAATTACATCTAGCTATTCAGGGGTAATATAAGTGACTTGGGGCAATAAATGGACATTAGTGTATGCCATTGAGGAACACGAACAATTGTTTTTTGCTTTTTTACTCACTATTCATCTTTCATGGCATGGTAACTCAGAGTTAAGTCACATTGCCCTAAGTCACACAATGTCAGGCTATTTCCCTCTATCATGTGCCACTCCACCCACTCCTGCTCAATACAACATGTAAGAGTTCTGTGTTGTCATGTGACTGCTGCAATAGTCTGTACTGCTCAGAATTATTCTCAAAAATATCAAACTTCTCATGAAGTGAATAATCAGCAGTCAGGTAGGTTTTTAGTGATATATGATCAAGGGCATCAATAGATTAATGAATCCAGGAAAAGTTTCTATAATGAATTGGGCTTCATATTCCTTTCATTCCAAATGTATCAGAAAGGTACACTTTGCCTTATGTTTGAAATAGATTACCCCTTTTTATTATTCAAGTAATCAGGTGTATTAGAACAGCCTTGTTAAGGAAACATGTTGCCAAGCTCCTGTTTCTAATGTCACTCTGGCAAAATCTTAATGGCAAGTTGATTTCCTGTCTTAATGTGTCACTGATAATGTCTGTGTGATAATTATTTGGGGTGCGGTAAGATTCTCTGTGAATCATTATTGTGTGTATCTTGCTTCTATGGCAATATTTTTAAAACACCCTCCTCAGGAATGTGGTAGGTAAAGGCCATCTATGAAAATGTAATATCTACTTTAACAGTGACAAAAACTTTTAAAATATTTGTTAAATCAGTAAGATAAGCAGTGACTCAAAAGCAAGTAGTAAATTTACCTTTTTTTTTTTTTTTTGAAGCTGTGTAAATTATTCTTACCTGGTTATTACAGTACTAACATTTTATTAATCATTAATTTTGAGGTAACACTTGTTTTGAAACAGCATTTTTTTCCTTTTAAGTTTCTAGATGTAGAACTCAGTGGTAGAGCACTTGCCTACTATGCATGAGGCCCTGTTCAATCCCAGTACCACCAAAAAAGAATAAATAAAATAAAATAGTATCCATTTCACACTTTTCACTATTATAAGGCTGATTTTTCTTACAGTCAAATACATTTAAGATCTGTTGATGTAAAATCAATTCAAATTGTATGGTTTGGGTTTTTTTTTTTTTTTTTTTTTTTTTTTTTTTT
>NW_025999900.1:24194525-24309292 GCF_001458135.2 Marmota marmota marmota | reverse complement strand
TTTTTTTTTTTTTTTTTTTTTTTTTTTTTTAGTAATTTAGACTTTTTTTTAATGGATAGTTTTAGGAAGAATTATGGTTCCTTATAGTATTTATTCCTTTCCAAAGTGATTATTTCTTATTTATAAATCATTTCTACCCCATTTTGTTCTAGAAAAGATATTATAGTTTAAATAATGTATACAGCCCAAAAGATAAAACAAATTTAAAAGAAGTTAAAAGGAAAAAAGTAAGAAAAGGTACAAAGGGAAAATGGGCTTAGGAGAAGAGGGTTTGAGGTTGGTACACAAGATACATACATGAAGGGATCTTTTAATTTGGTTTAAACTTAGTCAACAAACTTGCACATAATTCATAAACATCCCACACTTCCGTTATAAACATTTCTTTTGACCTAAGAAATTTTCAAAAGAGGTAGGCTGGGAGCAGGGAGAGGAGATAAGGTGAACAGAACCGTAGAAAGTAGGGAAATTTACACCCAATTCTGGTATAACTTTCAAAGGACCTATTTCCACTATAAGACAATAATTTGTAAAATTCGTATAATTCATAGGATTAAATAGGAACAAATTCTTCAAGGAAATTTCATTATTCTTCATATTGAAACCAAAGGATTTGATCCTCATGGTATAGGGTCATGTGGGTATTCTAAATGCTATTCACAACATTCTCATTAGAACCAAATGAATGGATTGTGTACAAATTGGCAGAAAAGGAGTGAGAAGAATGGTATATGAAGTGGCAGACATGGTGGCACATACCTGTAATTCTACCTATTCAGGAAACTGAGATAGGAGGATCACAATTTTGAGGCACACTGGGCAACTTTAAGCACGACCCTGTCTCAAAATTTAAAAAGAATTAGGGATGTAGCTCAGTGGTAGAATGCCCCAGGATTCACTATCCAGTAATGGGAGAAAAAAAGTGGCATATGATCATGATAGAAGCCTCTGAAGGTGCTGAACAGGCCTCAATAACTCATGCTGTGAAATTAGAAGACTTGGTAGCAGGAATTCTGCTGGTTGATCCTTTTGGAAAATGAATAAACTTATTTTTTCCTTCAGATCTGTAGTAATCCACAGCAGTGCTGGACCATATTTTAAAAATTTATAATTTCATTGCAGTTTTTTTTTTAAAGGCTGATAAAAAAAATCATGTATACCTAATATCCCTGGTGAGTAGAAAGTGCTTTGAAGAGATACTAAAGAGAGGTTAGATTTGTTAAATAATTATAGTGGGCACTTATTATAGTTTGAATGTTTGTTTCCCCCCCAAACTTCATGTTGAAACTTAATCACCAATGCACCAATATTTAGGGTGGCACTTTTAGGAAGTGATTAGGCCTTGAAGACTTTGCCCTCATAGCATCATTAACAACCTTATGGGCTTGTGCCTTCCACTATGTGAGGAGACAGCATGCAATTCTTTATCTTGGAAGTAGAAATTGAGGCCCTTACCAGACACTGAACCTTCTGCTACTTTGATCTTGAACTTTCCAGCCTCCATACTTTTGAGTAAATATAAACTTCTGGGTTTTTGTTTTGTTTTGTTTTGTTTTTTGTTGTTGTTGTTGTTGTTGTTTTGGTACCAGGGATTGAACCCAGGGGTGCTTAACTACCGAGCCACATCCCCAGCCCTTTTATATATTTTATTAGAGACAGGGTCTCACTGAGTTGCTTAGGGCCTCACTAAATTGCTGAGGCTAGGTTTGTACTCACATCCTCCTGCCTCAGCCTCCTGAGTCACTGGGATTGAAGGTGTGCACCACCATGCCTGGATAAATTTCTGTTCTTTATAAACTACCTAGTCACAGGTATGTTGTTATAGCAACACAAATGGGCTGAGATAGTACTATTTCTTCAATGTAAAAAAGATGCTTACAAACTCAGCCTGACATCATTTAATTAGTGAAGTGTTTTCCTCCTTGCTTAGTCTTGTCTGAACCCTAAATAACTAGCAATTGCTGGTATATATAAGGTAATAGAATTAATGTAAATACAAACTTTACAATTATAATCTTTTTCCAAAGATCTGTACATATTATATTATGAATGGCAGGAAACCCTCTTGAAAATTTTCTCATTTGTTTAGAAAAAAATAATGGTAATCTTGCTAAATTTAAGCTTGGAGGATAAATGAAAAGAGCAGTTCCTTTTCAAATTAACCAATATAGCCCTGCAAAATATATAATATTTTACCAAAATAAGAACTTGAAAGTGAAGATCCTAAAGTCTGAAAGCAGTTCCATGGTTATAAAAGTACATAAAATTCTTAATATCTTTCTAGTGTTTTAGCAATTTAATCAGTATCTACTATCTGATTTCACTCTGACATATAATCAGAGGGATAAAATCTCATAACATTTGACTCTTTATTCTGTTATTTCTAATTAAGTCTTGATTTCAATGAGTCACTTTCTGTAAAGATATCAGGCTATAATATAGGCATTAACCAGGTCCTTCCTCACACCTGTACATATACACCCACACACTGTAGTAGTGTCTTTAATCACTAGTTCTATTCACGATTTATCCTGTTCATGGTTTTAATGTTGACTGTGGCAGTAAGAATCAGAAAGTTTAGTACCATAGCAGAGGGGGAGCTAACAAACTTTGGCATTTTAAATACTTTGAATTTTTTTCCTGTTTTTTTTTTTTTTTTTTTTTTNTAAAAAATAAAGGAACTCCAAATGTCTCTTGACTTTTGGTTTTGGTACTGGAGAATGAACCAGGAGCAGTTTACCACTAAGCTACATTTCTAGTCCCCTTTTTATATTTTATTTTGAGACAGGTTCTTGCTAAGTTGCTGAGGTTGTCTTTAAACTCATGATCCTCCTGCTTCTGTGTCCTGAGCTGCTGGGATTACAGGCATATACCACCATGCCTAGAAATACGTTGAATTTTAAATGTATGTTTTAAAAGAATAATTTCAGAGATTAGGGATATAGCTTAATGGTAGAGCACTCACTTAGCATGTACAAGGCCCTGGATTTGATTCCCAACACTATACGAAATAAATAAAAAACAAAGAATAATTTTATTTAGTGGTTTGATGTATGCTTTAGGTGCTAAATATTTTATATGCATCATTTCATGTAATTTATACAACCCCCTCCGGTGTTATTACTATTTGCATTTTACAGTGAGGAAACTAATGCTGAGAAAGATTAAATGAACTTGTGACATTACTCAAACCAGCAGTTCATTCAATAGCCCCTTATCCCTACTAACCTGAGGTAGAGCTTGGATCTCAAACTACTAGATAAAACTATTCTTAAAAAAGTGTGTGTGTGTGTGTGTGTGTGTATACACACACAAATATATGTATATATTTGGTACTGGGGATTGAATCTAGGGGCGCTTAACCACTGAGCAACATCTCCTAATCCCCTTTTAATATTTTATTTAGAGACAGGGTCTCCATGAGTTGCTTAGGGCCTCACCTAAGTTGCTGAGATTGGATTGGAACTCACAATCCTTCTGCCTCAGCCTCTGGAGCTGCTGGGAGTATGCCACTGCGCCTATCTAAAAATATATTATGATGATGAAGAAATCAGTTACATAGCCTGTTGAGAAATTTAAGCTTATAGAGATGAGAATACGTTGTAGGAAAAGAGGGGGAGGAAAGATTAACCTTAAAGCTAGTATTGTTTCATTTTGTCATTCAAAAATGCATTCCTTCACCAGGTACGGTGGTGCATAACTGCAATACCAGCAATATGGGAGGCTAAGACAGAAGGATTGTGAGTCTGAGGCCAACCTGAGCAATTTGGCAAGACCCTGTGTCAAAATTTTTAAAAAATAAAGGAATGACGGTGTAGTTCAGTTATAAAGTGCCCCTGTGTTTAATCCCAGTATCCTTCTACACCCCTCATACATTTATTCAACTGAGAAGTGGTAGCATTATCTTATCTCATTTAAACAGTGTTCTTTTTAAATTAATATTAAATTACCTTTATTAATTCAGAAAGAGTTAGATGGGTGCAGTGACACACATCTGTAATTCCTAGTTCTCAGAGGTGAGGTAGAATAATTGTAAGTTCAAGTCTGGCCTGGGCAATTTAGCAAGACCTTTTCTCAAAATTTAAACAAACAGAGCTGGGGATATAGCTCAGTGATAGAATCACCCTGGGTTCAATCCCCTGTATTCGCCACTCCCCCCCCCACCCCCACACACATACACATATACACAAAGAAAGAGAAGAAAAAAGAGTTGACTTTTTGTGATATTTATTCTCTCCATCTAAGATATATTTTTCTTTGTAGAGTTTTGAGTTTTTAGAATAAAGTTTTATTTCAGAATAGTTTTAGACCTATAGAAAAGTTGCAAAGATAGTTAAAGAGAATTCCAATATCCTATATCTGGTTTTCTCAGTCATTAATATTTTAATGTAATACATTTGTCACAATTAATTAGCCAATACTGTCACATTATTAAAATTGTAGTCCATGGGAGGCTGAGGCAGGAGGATCAAGAGTTCAAAGCCAGCCTCAAGCAATGGCAAGGTGCTAAGCAACTCAGTGAGACCCTCTCTCTAAATAAAGTACAAAATAGGGCTGGGGATGTGGCTCAGTGGTTTGAGTGCCCGGAGTTAATCCCCAAAAACAAAAAAACGAAGTCCATTCTTTATTTAGATCTTCTTAGTTTTTACTTTTGTTCTTTTTCTTTTCCAGGAGTCCACCAGTATACCACTTTATATCTAGTCATAATGTCTCTTTAGTCTCCTTATACCTGTGACATTTTATTAGATTTTCCTTGGTTTTGATGAACCTTGACAGTTTTGAGGTATACTGATGAGATATTTAGTAGAATGTCTCTCAAGTGGGAATCATATATTTTTCTCATAATGTGATCAAATTGTGAATTTTGGAAAAGAAAACAAGGTGCTGTTCTCATTCACATCGTATCAACAATGCATTTGATCAACATAACTTAGCACCATTTGTGCTAACCTTGATCACTTGGCAGAGAAACTGTTGGTCAAGTTTGTTAATGAAAAATTATTTGTTTTATTCCTTTCCATACTATATTCTTCAGAAGGATGTCTCTATGTGCAGCCCTCACTTGAAGAACGAGGGGAATTAAGCTTTTTCTGCTTCCTTGAGAGAAAGAAAAATCATGAGCTGTATAACAATGTTTCTCCTAAGGAAGGACTATGTATACAGTGTTGAAAATTATATCACCTAATGATGTCATAGCTGTATTAAGTGTTTTGTATACTCTTCGATGTTCACATAATGGCAAAATCACCTAACAATGCATTTCTCAGAATATGTACCTGTTGTTAAGTAACATAGGACTACATTTACATAAATTACTTGGAATTCTGCCCTCTTGAAATTTGTCCCTCTCACTCATACATTTATTTGTTAAATCATTTATTTATAATAGTATAAACTTATGAATATTTGTTTTTAACACTTTAGGTTACAACCTATACTATTTTATTTAGCTGTTCAAATTGTTCTAGCTTATCCATTGGGAGATTTTAGTAGCTTTTATGCCTCTTTGATATGCCATCACTCATAGGTGTTTTTTTGCTTGTTTAGCACTTCCTTACTTTTGGCAATATAGTATAGATGTCTCATTTTGTACGTTTTCTTTTTAAAGTTAAAATACAGACCGTGCAGTAGTGCACACCTGTAATCCCAGCAACCAGGAGGCTGATGAAGGAAGATTACAAATTCAAGACCAGCCTCTGCAAAACTTAGAGAGACCCTGTTTCAAGATAGGAAAATAAAAACGTCTGGGAATATAGCTCAGTGGTAGAGATGCCAGATGCAGTGGTGCACACCTGGCATTATCTATGAATTATTACAGCTTACAGGTGCATACCGCTGCATCCCCAGTGGCTTGGGAAGCTGAGGCAGGAGAATCTCGAGTTCAAAGCCAGCCTCAGCAAAAGTGAGTTGCTAAGCAACTCAGTGAAACCCTGTCTAAATAAAATACAAAATAGGGCTGGGGATGTGGCTCAGTGGTAGAGGGATTATTTCCTCTCCATGTGTTATTTTTACAACATACAAAAAAACAACCAAACCTTTGTTTAATATTACCCAAAAAAGGTTTTCTTTTACTATATAATTTGTTCAGTGGGATTTAATTATATCATAGTCACTTTCTTTTTTTTATTGGAACATTAGAGTTATACATAGTAGTTGGGTTCATTCAGGCAAAATCATTATATACATGGAATTTGATTTATTCCGTTTCAGTGCCCTTCCGCTTAACCTCCTTTTTCCCTCCCCTCTTTCCTTCCCTTGTTCTCCTTCCTCTATTCTACTGATCTTCTTTTTGCTCATTTATTTATTTTTGATTGCTGCTTTATACATATACATAAAGGTGAAATTCCCTATGGTATATTTATATATGCACATAATATGATTTTGTTCAGTTTATTCTTCATTTCTTCCTCTTTCCCCGTCCCCATCATCTTATTCTACTCCACAAATCTTTTCTATAACTTTATATCATCCTCACTGCCTTCTTTTCCTTATTTTTCTCTGCTTTCCACATGTGAGAGAAAACATTTGACCCTTGATTTTCTGAGTCTGGCTAATTCCACTTAGCATGATATGCTTCATTTCCATGCATTTCCTAATAAATGCCATAATGTCATTTTTCTTGATGGCTGAGTAAAACTCCATCGTGCATATATAGCACATTTTATTAATCCATTCATCTATTGTTGGGCATCTTTGCTGATTACATAATTTGGCTATTGTGAATTGTCCTGCTATAAACATTGTAGTGGCTATATTGATGTAGTATGCTAATTTTAGTTCTCTCATTGGTTGGTTGGTTGGTTGGTTGGTCAGTTGGTTGGTTGGTTTGAGGGACTGAACACCCAGGGGTGCTAAACCACTAAGCCACATCCCTAGGTCTTTCTTTTTCTTTTCTTTCTTTCTTTCTTTCTTTCTTTTTTTTTTTTTTTTTTTTTAAGATAGGGATCACTAGGTTGCCTCACTAAATTGCTGATGCTGGCTTCAGACCTGCAATTCTCCTGCATCAGTCTCCTGAGCTGCCGGGATTACAGGTGTGTGCCACCATGCCCTGCCTGATTTTAGTTCTTTTGGATAAATACCAAGCTGGTTCGTGTGGTGGTTCCATTCCTAGTTTTTCGAGGACTCTTCATACTGCTTTTCAGAATGTTTTCACTAATTTGTAGTCCTGCCAACAATGTATAAGTATACCTTTTCCTCCCACATCCTTGTCAGCTTTTATTATTACGTGTATCCTTGAAGATTGCCATTGTAACTGGAGGGAGGTGAAAGCCTCATCTGATTTTGATTTGTGTTCCCTTTATTGCTAATGATGTTGAACATTTTTTCATATATTTATTGGCCATTTTTAATATTTCTTCTTTGGAGAAATGTGTGTTTTGATCATTTGCCCATTTATTGATTGGGTTATTGGTTATTTTGATGTTAAGTTTTTTGAGTTCTTTACACATTCTTGATATTAATCCCCTGTCCGAGGAGCAGATGGCAAAAATTTTCTCCCATTCTGTAGGCTCTTTTCTTTTTTAATCATTTCCATTGCTGTGCAGAAGCTTTTTGGGGTGGGGGGTAGTTTGGGGGATTGAACTCTGGGGCACTCAACCACTGAGCCACATCCCCAGTCCTATTTTGTATTTTATTTAGAGAGAGGGTCTCACTGGGTTGCTTAGCACCTTGATGTTTTTGCTGAGGCTGGCTTTGAACTTGCGATCCTCCTGCCTTAGCCTCCCTAGCCACTGGGATTACAGGCATGCACCACTGTGCTGGGCTCTTGATGTGTGTTTGAAGGAGGTTTGCTGATATTTTATTTGTATATCTATGTTCATCAGGAATATCAGTCCATAGTTCCCTTTCCTGGATGTATCTTTGTCTGGTTTTGGTATCATGATTATCCTGGCTTCATAGAATGTATTTGAGAGTATTCCCTTCCTTTTAATAATGTGGAATAATTTGAGAAAGATTACTGTTACTTCTGTTTTAAAGGTTTGGGAAAACTCAGCTGAGAATCCATCTGGTCCTTGGCATCTTTGATGGTAGGCTTTCCCACCTCCCCTTGCACTGGGGATTAAACCCAGCAATGCTTAAACACTGAGCCACATCCCCACCCCTTTTTATTTTTTATTTTGAAACAAGTTCTTGCTAAGTTGCTTAGAACCTCACTAAGTTGCTGAGACTGTCCTTGAACTTGTGATTCTCCTGCCTCAGCCTCTGAGTCGTTAGGATTACAGGTGTGCTCACGCCACCATGCCTGGCTCTGTTGGTAGCCTTTAATTGCTGTTTTAATTTCTTTACTTGATTTTGGTCTGTGTAGGTTTTATTTATATCTTCCTGGTTCAACTTGGACAGGTCATATGTGTCTAGAAATTTGTCAGTGTCTTCCAGATTTTCCAGTTTATTTGAGTATGAATTTTTAAAATAGTTTCTCATGATTCTCTAGATTTCAGAAGTGTCTGTAGTGATACCTCCTTTTTCATCTTGAGTTTTGTTGATTTGGATTTTCTCTCTCTTTTGGTTAGTTTGGCTAGGATTTTGTCAACATTATTTATCTTGCAAAGAACTAACTGTTGAATTGATCTTGTGTATATTTTTATCCTCTATTTCATTAATTTGGCTCTGTTCTTAATTATTTCCCATCTTCTACTGATTTTGCATTAGTTTATTCTTCCTTTTCTAAGACCATGAGGCATATACTTATTTATTTGGACTCTCTAGTTTTTTTTAATGTAGATACTAGATGCAATAATTTTTACTCTTAATACTGCTTTTATATTGTACCAGAGATTTTGATATGTTGTATCTATGTTTTCATTTGTTTCTAAGAATGTTTAAATTTTTTTCTCGTTTATTCTGTGATCCATTCTTCATTTAAAAGAGTATTGTTTATGGGGCTGGGGTGGTGGCTCAGTGGTAGAGCACTTGTCTAGCATGTTTGAGGCACTGGGTTTGGTTCAAATAAATAAAAATAAAGTTCTATCAACAACTAAAAAAATAAAATTAAATTTAAAAAAGGGGGCCTTGTGGTGGATATTTTTTTAAGAGTATTGGTTAATTCCCATGTGTTCTGTGGTTTCTATTATTTTTCTTGCTGTTGATTTATAGTTGTATTCCTTTGTGGTCCAATAGGATGCATAGGATAATACCATTTTTTAAAAATTTGTTAAGACTTACATTGTGGGGGCTGGGGATATTATAGTTCAGTTGATAGAGTGATTGCCTTGAATGCACAGGACCCTGGGTTCAATCCCCAACACACATACATACACACATACAAAAAGACTTACCTTGTGACTTAAATATGGTCTTTTTTGGAAAAGGTTCTACAAACTTCTGAGAAGAAGGTAAATGTAGTTGCTTTGGGGTGAGATATTCTGTAGATATCTATTAGGTCCATTTGATTTATAGTACTATTTAATTCTATAATACCTTTATTGATTAATATGTGTGGATGCCCTATCTCTTGTTGTAAGGGGTTGTTGAAAACTCGTAGTATTATTGTATTAGGGTCTTTCTGGTATTTCATGTTAAGAAGTGTTATTCTTGTTCATGTTTTTAATATAATTAGGTGCACTGACATTTGGAGCATATATATTTGCTTTCATTATATTTTCTTGTTGAATTGTTCCCTTTACAGGATATAGTGGCCTTCTTTGTCTCTTCTAATTAATTTTTGCTTGAAATATGCTTTGCCAGATATGAGAATAGCTACTCGTGCTTGTTTCCAGTCTCCATGTGCATGGAATATTTTTTTCCATCCTTTTACCTTCAGCCTTCTTACAAGATGAGTCTCTTGCAAACAGTACATAATTGGATCTTGTTTTTTGATCCATTCTGCTAACGTATGCCTTTTTTTAAATTTGTCATATATGACAACAGGATGCATTACAATTCATATTACACATATAGAGCACAATTTTTCATATCTCTAGTTATACACAAAGTAGAGTCACACCATTCGTGTCTTCATACAGGTACTCAGGGTAATGATGTCTAACCTATATGCTTTTTAATTGGGGCGGTGAGACCATTTACATTCAGTATTATTGTAAGTATGTGTTTGTATTTTCCTGCCATGTTAATTTGCTATATTTAATTCTGTCTTGATTTTCATTTAGTTAGTTGCTCTTCTAGTGATCTGCATCTATTGGGAGCTTTGGGGTTTATTTTTGGGTTCCTCTATATGCAGTTTATCTTTGAGTTTTCTTTATAGTGGTGGCTTGATAGTTGAATTATTTTAGTTTATTCTTATCATGGAAAGTTTTATTTCCTCATCAATTTTGAAAAAGAATTTTACTGGATATAGCAATCTTGTCCGGCAATTGTTTTCTGTTGAGTTTGGAATATCATTCCAGGCTCTCCTTGATTTTCAAGTTTGAGAAGTCAGATTGAGCGTTGGGCTGGGGTTGTGGCTCAGTGGTAGAGCGCTTGCCTAGCACGTTCAAGGCCCTGGGTTTGATCCTCAGCACCACATAAAAATAAATAAAATAAAGGTGTTGTGTCCAATTACAACTAAAAAATAAATATTAAAATATATATATATATATATTTGCCTTATTGGGTTGCCTCTAAATGTGATAGGATTTTTCCTTGAAGCTTTTAATACTCTTTCCTTTTATTTATGTTAGGTATTTTGATTATGATATGTCTTCAACAGTTTCTCTTCTGAGCTTGTCTTGTTGGCGTCTGGTTGTCTCCTAAATGTGGATGTCTATCTCATTTCTGATATGGCATATGTCTCTGTTACTATCTCATTGAAAGTGTTCTTTGTGCCTTTAGCCTGTGTCTCCATGTCCTTTTCTATTCCAGTGATTCTCAGATTTGTTGTCTTGATGGCTATCCCAGAGTTCTTCTATATTCTGATCATAGACTACCCCTCACCTTGTTTCACACTAGTATTCAAGTTCATATATCTTGTCTTTAAGGCCTGAAGTTCCATCTTCAGGCCTTAAAATTCTGTTTTCTGCATAATCTATTGGTAATGCTTTCACAAGAATTTTTAAATATGATTTACTTTGTCTTTCATTTCCAGGAGTTCTGATTGGTTTCTTTTCATTATCTCTGTTTCTTTATTGAAATGGTCTTCATCCCTTGTATCTGCTCTCCTAATTAATTTCTTATATCTTCTTTTAGTTCATTGAACATTTTAATAATTAGTTTTTTATATTCTTTCTCTGTAATTTCATATACTTCCATATCTGTGGGATCCTTTGTCGGGGGATTGTGAATTTTGGAGGGAGATTTGTTTGCCTTTTTCCTCACATTTTCAGAGGGTTTGGTTTTGTGCATCATCAGTTGGGATGGATGTTTCTTCCTCTTTTGTATGTGTCCTTTTGTGTGTAGTTATCTTTTTTTTTTGTTTTGGGGCTTCTCTCTGCTTTTAATATTGATGTCCAAAGTGTTCTCCCTCCTGTTGTTTCTCCCTGGGGCCTGGTTATTGCTTTGGAGTTTTTGTCTCCCCAGTTCTATGTGTAGAAGTAATGTTGAGACTCAAGTGGGACTAATTCATGTGTAGGTTATAATTCACTGTTACTTGACTGAGTTGTGTGTATAGCTTAGCAGCAGGAGCTCTACTCTATGAACTTTAAGTTTCCCAGTCACTTTCCAGCCACTTGTAGAGGAAGTGGGGAGCTAGCACTAATGTTAGCAACAGATGTATTGCCTTAAGATAAATGTCCAGTATCTACTTTGACATCTATTACACTTAAATACCACCTATATAGTATTGATGGATGTTTTAATCAGCTTTTTCACTGCTATGACTAAAAGAACCCAACCAGAACAATTGTAGAGGAGGAAAATTTTATTTGAGGGCTCACAATTTCAAAGGTCTCGATCCATAGACGCCAGCTTTATTCCCCAGGTCTCTAGGTAAGGTAGAACAACATGGCAGAAGAATGTGGCAGAGGGAAGCAGCTTACATGATAATTAGAAATTAGAGAGAGATCTCCTCTTGCCAGATACAAATATATACCCCAGAGCCACACCCTCAGTGCCCCACCTGACTTCAATTACCACTCAATTAATCCCATCAGGTGATTAATTCACTAGTTGGGTTTAGGCTTTCGTAACCTAATCATTTATTGTCTGAACCTTCTTGCATTGTCTCACACATGAGTTTTCCAGAGACACCTCACATCCAAACCGTAACAATGGGGTCAGTGTTTAATACTAGTACCAACAATAAAAAACTGTGAACTAGGCCTCTCAGCGTCACCAGTTGCTGTGTGCTTTGTGCGCGCGGAGGACCAAGCTAGCTCGCAATAAACACCTCTTTGCTGCTTACAAAAACCAAAACAAAACAAAACTGTGAACTAGATCAGGCATTAGACAGCAGGTGTCTGCTACATCATCCATTGTATTAATAATCATGGTAGCATGAAGGGGGTAGGAATTACATAAACTATATTATTCTATTACATAGTGGGATTACAGTTTCTTAAGTGAAGCAAAATAGGGTAGGAAGTTGAGAAAAAAACTGAAACATTTAAAAAACTGAACAGAGAAGAGGCAGGAGATAGGTAGCAGATATTGGCTGTAAATAATGAGGAATAAAAAATTAACTAAAAGTAATAAAAAATAAAAGAGAGGAAGAGGGAATAGTAAAATTTGACTATTACTGTGGGAAGAATGAATAAAGGACAATAAGAGGAACAAAATCCGGGCTGGGGTTGTGGCTCAGCGGTAGAGCACTCACCTCGCACGTGTGAGACCCTGGGTTCGATCCTCAGCATCTCATAAAAATAAATAAGTGAAATAAAGGTATTGTGTCCAACTACAACTAAAAACTAAATATTAAAAAAAAGTGGGACAAAATCCAAGGCACAAATAAACAAGCAAATGTAAGATCAAAACAACTCAAAGCCATGTATAATTTTATCCCATCTAAGTCAAACCAAGGCTAAATAGTAAACAGCTGAAGAAGAAAGTAATTAAAATAAAGTAAAATTATATTCAGGTACACATATTTTTTTGAACCTGTCTGCACAGTGAGAATATACCATATGCACGCATGCACACATACACACACACACACACACACACACACCCCAAATCTTACAGAATAGAAAAATAAACAAAATTTCCCTCAAAATGAAAATAAGTCTGCAAACCAAAATTCCAAAATATAAAGAAATTAACACTAAGAAAGACAACCAACAAATGAACAACTAAANATCCCCTGTGTGCCTTGAGAGACGCCGACCACTCCGTCTCTCATTTCCAGTGTGGGTGGGCCTTATCCAGTCAAATAAATGTGTGAATGGAATAAAGCCTGAGTTAGAAAGAATTCTTTTTGTTTTCCTGACAGATCAAAATGGGATGTCTGTCTTCTCCTGCCTCTGGACTCAAACTGGAACTGTACTTTCCAGACTCTCCTGGGTCTGGACTTCAGAGCCAATTTCTTATAATAACACACACACACACACACACCCCCAAATCTTACAGAATTAGAAAAAGTAAAAAGTAATGATCTTTTTTTTAATTTAATTTTTTTTTTTTTTTAAAGAAGAGGGAAGGCTGGAGCTCAGTGGTAGAGTGCTTGCCTCACATGGGCGAGAGACTCTAGGTTCAATCCTCAGCACAATAAATAGATAGATAGATAGATAGATAGTGTCCATCTACAACTAAAAAAATATTTTAAAAAAAAGAAGAGGGGAAAAAAAGTGCGGGGAATACAGAGGAAAAAAATGACATGAGAAGAAAGAAAAAAATCTTAATGAGAAATAAAGGGCTTGTTTCCACTGAAATGGTCAAAACTGTTAGCAGGGATAGAATTTCATTCTATTTTCTTTAAATATTTTTTAGTTGTAGATGGACACAATATCTTCATTTTTATTTGTTTATTTTTATGTGGTGTTGAAGATCGAACCCAGGGCCTCGTGCATGTGAGGCAAGTGCTCTACCACTGAGCTACAACCCCAGCCCCTGGGATTTCATTCTTATTATTTACTTTTGGCTGTGTAACCCTTGTGTTGAGGGCTGGAAGGTTGTTAAGTCCAGTGTCCTGTGTTCCTAACCTAGCTGCCAGCCTTTATGGCTAGGAGCCAAAGCTGGTTGCAGTACTTCTCAGCTTCCAGTCCTCCAGTATTGAGTGGAATAGACTGGAGATGATTCCATAAGCTCACACTTTGATGTACCATCTGTATACTAAATACGTAGTGATGATAGATGAAATGTAAAAAAATAAAACATAAATTATAGCCACATTCAAAAATAAAATATTGGAAATATAAAATCTTGAGTAGAGCCAGGCATAGTGGAATGTACCTATAATTCAGCTCCTAGGGAGGCTGAAGCAGGAGGATTGCAAGTTCAAGGCAAGCCTCCAACTTAAGAATACTTTGTCTCAAAACAAACAATTGAAAAGGGCTAGTTATATAGCTTAGTGGTAGTGTTCTCAGTTCTATCCCCAGTATAGGGCTAGGCAGGGCGGGGCGGTGTCTTGATAGGGCCAAAACCATAGGCCTGCTTAGTTCTGAGTCTTGGAACAGGAATGGAAGTAGGGAATTCAACTGCCTTGGGGTAATACAGTCTAATTGTATGACACATCAGAAACGGTTGCTTAAAGATTTATTGCTTAAAGTAAGAGTGGAGTTTCTTAAAATGACAACAGAGGCTGCAGTAAGAAAGAAAACTTTTAACTACCATTTGAGGTATTGCTTGTAACTACTTATAAATTCCAAGAATGAAGACATAAGAAATGGTGTAGCAACTTGCCAGCGACTAGATCTGTTACAGAGACCCCATGTCAACTGGACTTAGGAACCAGGAAGGAGAGTAATCCTAAAACTTTTAGGAAATTAAGAGAGAGAATATAAAATAGAAAAATAAACAAAATTTCCCTCAAAATGAAAATAAGTCTGCAAACCAAAATTCCAAAATATAAAGAAATTAACACTAAGAAAGACAACCAACAAATGAACAACTAAAACATAAATTTAGAGATGAAATGAATTCTAAGCTTCAAGTATTTTAAAGTTTGCTGAATATGCTCAGATACAAATGAATGAATTCATGTAAGATAAGTAATAAAACATGAAAAAAAAGACAGAAGTGAAAAGAAACAAACCTTTGAAAGAATCAGAAATCTTGAATTAAAAATAGTCATTGAAATAAACATGATAAAGACAAGACTGGCCACAATGAAAAAGAGTTTATGAAGTGGAAGTTAATGCTGAGATATTCAACCAGAATGTAGCACAGAATGACAAAAAGATTTAGAGAAGGAGAGACTGTGACTTGATGGCAAGGGAATGAATCTCCAATAGAGATAGTAAAATGAAGAGAATTTGGTAATGAACCAGATGGGGTAAGTGTGAATGAGAAAACACAACCAAGAATGACATCAAGACATTGGTGTATTTTACTAGATGAATGATGATGCCAAACTGAGAGATTGAAGGAAGTCTAGAGGGAAGATTTAGGGGGGCTGGCTTTAGATGTGTTGAGTTTGATGCCTTGAGGGTAGTAAAAGCAAATACTTAATAGGTTGTGGACATTTTGACTTAGAGTTCAGAAGAGGGGACTAAGCAGAAGAGGAAAATTTTAACTCAGGCATGTGGGTGATAAGCTGTATGGAATGAGAAAGGAAAAATTCTCAGACTGAGGTTGAAGGAACTCTCGTACTTTTGTGTAGAAGATGATGAGCTTGCAAACAAGACAAAGTAATGACTACAGAGGTTGGAGGTAAACTAGAAGAGTAGTTAATTGACTTTTTTAGCCCAGGGAAGCGTGTGTCAAAAGAGACTCTGCAATATTGTAAAATATTGCAGAAATATCACAGGGAAAAAACATCTGAAAATATTACTGGATTTTGTTGTATGGAGATGATTGGTAACTATCATAGAGTGAGCTATGAAGGTGAAAGGGCCAGCATGCTGCAGTCCTGCTGGGCACAAATCACGAGCCACTCAAGCAGGAACAAACTTTATTTCCGAACTCCCACAGCACTCCACGCACACTCCCCGGGAACTCTCCCGAACGCCACCCACGCTGCTCCTCCAGGAACACACCACACACCAACCAGAACTCCCTCTCCCGGAACTTCCCCAACCAACTCGAACTCCCCAGGCAATCCTCGCGAGAACTCCAAAATAGCGGGTGCCCGAGGCGGACAGTAAAGGTCTAATATACAATTGAATCAATCCAGCATCATCTTAATGGCTCACCTCTCAACCATTACTTGAGTTGAGGAGTGAAGGAAATTGAGAACATAAAAAGGACAGAAGTAGATCAGCATCTAGAAGGGGATGTGTGGTCAAACAAGGGCATTTGAAAACAAATGAAAAATATCCAGATGAGGAGTTGCAGCTGATAGTGTAAGAGCAAAGGAGTATGAATGATGCTGAGAAGGTGGAAATTGATAAAGGCCAAAGCACACATTGAGGAATTAGCTTCAAAATGGAAGTATAAAGGGAAAGAGAACACATTGTGTGCAGATATTTTTCAAGAAAGTATATATTATTTGATTATGGAAATTTTTCCAAGTATCTTAAAGGATATATTAGTCCTTCAAAATATACTTGGGGAAAAATGGACTTAAAGCATAATTGTCTTCTGAATTTTTAAAGTCACCAATTACTATTTACCTGTTGCGTGAGAAGCCATACAGATACTCATAATTGACTTTTTTAGTGCTTTCTTGTTTTCTTTTAGAATAAATTAAAAAGTAATTTTAGATAGTAAAATGCTTTGTACTTCCTTAGGATCAGTCTATACAAGTGAAGAAGTTGCATGTTATGTGAATTTGAACCTTACTTAGTTTGGCTTGATTTACCATTAATAACATTCAGATTTTGGTCTAAAGATATTCTTTTGATAGAATTGATCATTTTGGCTAGGAATGGTGGCTCATGCCTGTGATCCCAGTGACTTGGGAAGGCTGAAGCAGAAGGATGGCAAGTTTAAGACCATCCTCAGCAACTTAGCAAGACCCTGTCTCAAAAAATAAAAAGAGCTTGAGATATAGCTCAGTGGCAAAGTGCCCTTGGGTTAAATACCTACTACCAAAAAAGAAAAGAACAAAACTGATCATTTTATTACTACATTGAGGCAATAAAAACAAAAATTCTGCTTTGAAAATAAAGCAAAAGCATCCTAAGATTATTTATTGAATTGGTTTATTAAATTTTGAACTATTGAATATGTACATCATATGTAGTTATCTTGAGCTTTGTATTTCACAAATGTTATCCATTATCTCCTTTAATCTAGCAACCACAAACAACTTCCTGCAGAGAAGCAGCTTATATTTTTAGGTAATACTCTGCTTACTTACCTGTCTTCAATTTTTTTTCCTCTTTAAACCTTTGTTAAAGGTGATATTTTTGTCACATGGTAATGTTACTGGAAAGTGGTGTTGGGAGATGATCTGTGAAAGAAATGAGAAAAAAATGTTTTTCTACTAAAAAAAGAAAAATGGGTCAATGAGACCACAAGACTTAATGTTTAATTTTATGGGCTCAAATTAAGGGTATATTTCAAGATTTCTGCCTCCCTCGTCACGAGGTTTCCTTGTAAGAAGAATACTGTTCAATTTCTAATAAATCACATTTAATCACATGATTTTCATATATTTTTGAGATTGCTCTGCCACAAAGACATTAAATTTATTATGAGCTACCTCCCAAGCTCTTTTTATTTTTTGTCTCCACTTACGCCAGCTACATTGATCTGAACATTTTAATCATTTTATTTGTTAAGTATTTTTATATCCTCCTTGTTTAAAGCCTATGTGAGGTGCAGCTATAGGAATATAGCTCAGTTGTTAGAGCATTTGCCTAGCATGGACAAGGGCCTGAGTTAAATCCCCAGCATCAAAAAGGAAAAGACTACAAAGGTGAAAGAAGCATAGTCTCCATCCTTTAAGAATATTTTAAATTGTTAGGGGGAACCAGAAGAAAAAAAAAAAAAGACAAATGTCTACAATAGAAGACAAAACATTATTGACATGTTAATTTTGCCATAACTCTATGTACAGAAACTGCAAGTAATATTTCTTAGATTTTCCTATGGCTCAAACTAATTTTTCTGTCATTTGTTCAGAAATATTAATTCCTATAATCTCAGCAATTTGGGAGGCTGAGGCAGAAGAATTTTAAGTCGAGGCCAGTGTCAGCAACTTAGCAGGTTCTATCTCAAATTAAAAATTAGAAGGCGCTGGGGAAGTAACTCAGTAGTAAAGTGACCCTGGGTTCAACCCTCCTACACACATAAAAGCTATTATGGAGTTTCCAGTTAATTTATTCATAATGGCTGTGTTGTCTTTTCTTTTCCCTAGGTTTTGTTGTTCTTGTTTGTTTGGGGGAGTACTAGAGATTGAATCAGGGGGCACTTTACCACTGAGCTAAGTCCCCAACCCTTTTCATTTTTCATTTTGAGATAGTCTTACTAAGTTTCTGAGGCTGGCCTTGAACTTGGGATCCTCCTGCCATAGTCTCCCAAGTCCCTGGAATTAGAGGCATGAGCCACCAGGCTGTTTTTCCTAGTTTTATCTAACTTGTATTAAGAATTTTTCATGTGCCAATACCTCTTCTGAGTACCATATATATATTATATTGTTTAATCCTCACAACAGTTCCATATAAGCTATTATTTTTCTTTTACAGATATAGAAACAGAGGAGTCAAGAAATTTTTGCATGATAAATTCATAGCTAATAAAGGTCAAACCCAGGTTTTCTGGTGCCAGATTTTAAGTTTAATTACACTTATTATTTCCTCTCTCTGTGTACCTTGCCAACTTTCCTTGTCTTTATTAACAGAGAAAAGCTGCTTCAGAAATGAAAGTGAAAGTCAGTGGGGGTGGCCCAGGCCTATAATCCCTGAGACTTGGGAGACTGAGGCAGGAGGATTGAAAGTTCAAAGCAAGCCTCAGCAATTTAATGAGACCCTAAGGAAGTTTAGTGTGATCCTATCTTAAAGTTACCAATGATTTTTTTTGGGGGGGGGGGCTAATTAGATATCAACGTGGTTTTGAAGTAGAAAGTATTCAGTTTACCAACCAGTTCAAGCTTGTGCTGTGACTGTGACTTGGTACCTTTGTACATACTGCTTCTTTAGTTGTCTTATTACTTCTTGTCTGCACTTGTCAGTTTGGGAGTCTTTCCAGGAGGTCTTCCAAAACCCACCTACTCCTCCCCATCAAGTCTTCTTAGGTCAGGGGCGCTTGGCCCCTCCTGTGTGCTCTCTGAGCATCCTGCTCTCTAAGCATCATCTGTCATAGCACCAGTCACAAAATTGCAGTTATCTAATCTTAAGATCCTTGATAACAGGGAATGTTTTTTTGCTCTAGAAACCTCAACATCCATTGTATTCACAGTGTTTGGCATGTGGTAGATACAAAAAAAAAAATGTCAAATGAATGTTTGACTCATGTATTTTAAGACTTTCAGAATGTTTGGTGAGCTCTTTTAGTCTGTGTTTTGCTCCAGAACCTCCCACACGTGGCTTAGAATGGACAGTGTCTCTTTTGGTTCTATCACAAGATTTCATCATGTTATTCAGAATGGTACACAAATTAAAATTTATGAATTGTTTGTTTATGGAATTTTTTATTTAATATTTTTGTACCAAAATTGACCACAGGTTAAAAAACCATAGAAAGTAAAACAACAGCCAGGCATATGGTGGTACATGCCTGTAATCCCAGTGACTCAGGAGGCTGAGGCAGGAGAATCGAAAGTTCAAGGCAAGCTTCAACAACTTAGTGAGGCCCTAAGCAGCATAGAGAGAACTTGTCTCAAAAGGGCTGGGGATATGGCTCAGTATTTAAGTGCCCCTGGGTTTAATTCCCAGTACCAAAAAAAATTAAAAAATAAAACCACAGATTAATGGAGAGGCTACTACTTAGTGATGTTTGATATCACAGCAAACCCTAACTATACCCTTTTGTATTGTGGTCACTTTTAGTTTCTACTTTGTCTGAAACTTCTTAGGATTTTTTTTAATTTTTTTTTTATTTGTTGATGGACCTTTATTTTTATTTATTTGTATGTGGTGCTGAGAATCAAACCCAGTGCCTCACGCATGCTAGGCAAGCGTGCTACCGCTGAGCCACAACCCCAGCCCAGGATTTTTTATCTTTAATAATTTCTCTTGATTTCTTAGCATCTCTATTCAGTTGAATTGTATTTCCTATAGTAATGCTGAATTATTTTATTACCTGTCTGTCCTCCCTCTAACTTCATACCCCTCCCCAGTTTATCATCTCTTAACTTGCCTAGAGCACTCTCTAAAATAGATAAGATCTTTTAAATTTATATTACAAAAATACACCCTAGTATTAAAATATTAACCAGCACAGCTGGGCATGGTGGGTGGCACACGCCTGTAATCCCAGCGATTTGGAAAGTTGAGGCAGGAGGATTTCAAGCCCAAGGCCAGCCTAAGACCTTAGCGAGACCCTGTCTCAAAATAAAAAGGGCTGGGGATGTAGCTCAGTGATAGAGTCCCCATGGGTTCAATCTTCAGTGTCTCAAAAAGAAAAGAAAGAGAAGGAAGGAAAAATATTAACTAGAACAAAATTATAAAAATTAATGATAAAATTATTCTATATCCTGATAGTGGAGATGATTAAAACCCATAAAATTGCACATACACACATGAATGGAAAAAAAAGAGAAATTAACTAGATGTTATAAATTAAATTTTTACTTTATTTGACTAAAAGAAAGATCTTACGCTATATTATTAAAAAATATTCCTATGTGTAGCATGTAAATTAAATGTCAAAACACATCTATATTCTTTTCTTCATTAACAAAATATTTATTCAATATGGATAGTAAAGAAGCTTTATCTCATTCTCTGCTTACAATTATATTTCATCCAGAAATCAGTTGAAGAAAAGTCAAAAGTCATCTAAAATATCTGAATTTTGGATGCATCTTGATTTATTTTGTTTTGTTTTTAACTTTTAGCTTATAGTTAGGATTGATCAGCTCATAAAGAAGACATAGCCTGGGAAGTCAGCAGGGTAGCAAGAATAGCTAGTAGTCTAAGAGTGGCTGAATTTTACAAGAAGAGACCTATGTTGATAAGTATCAATAATCTTGAATATCAACACATGTGACTAACTAGAAATACCTAAAATGTTGCCTAGTTTAGATATTAGATAAATAAATTTATTTAGGTATCTGGAATACTAAGATATGCCTGCAAAGCTTCTAAAATAAAGAGCCAAACAGTCTGTCCTCAGTTTTCTTTAATATAAAAAGTCACAGTAGGTCTCATGTACATATCCCTTTGCATTATACACACACAGACACACACACAAATACCCTGTTTTACTCTTATTTGTAGGATGATTGATAAACATATATACATATTCATGTACATATATACACACACATGTGTGCAGACACACACACACACACACACAAATAATTGACTCAGGTGCCATAGGGAAACTGGTGAACTTTTTTTTTGCGGGGGTGGTGCTGGAGATTGAACTCAGGGGCACTCAACCACTGAGCCATAACCCCAGCCCTCTTTTGTATTTTATTTAGAGTGGGTCTCACTGAGTTGCTTAGCACCTTGCTTTTGCTGAGGCTGGCTCTGAACTCACATTCCTCCTGCCTCAGTATCCTGAGCCACTGGGATTACAGATGTGCATCACCGTGCCCAGCCCACTATTAAAGACTATTAATAGTGATGATGACCAAAACCACACATTTTTCTGTACTCATTGTTTGTCAAAATTTTGTCAATCATCTTCCAAAGAAGAGGAAAATTGGGTATTTTTTCAAAGAATACGATCAGGGAAGGATTGGTACTACTATTCAGATCAAAGAATAGAGGAGGATAAAGCTAAATGACAGTTCTTATTTTGTTTTTGGAAACTACTTATGTATTGTTTTTTTGTTTTGTTTTTGTGAATAGTCACTCACAAACTGGCCTAAATAATAGAATTGTAGAACTTTACTCCATAGTAATGTCCTGGTACGTTAGGTCAATTATATGGTCAATTTTATGGTCACCTATTTTCTAAGAAGCTCTAGGAAAATATTCTCATTAAGATTTTGTTTCCTCAAATTAAATGGAATGATTTTACTCTTGTCTCATTACCTTTTTTTAAACTTTTATTTGCATTTATTTTATGCTGCATTTATTTCCATGCCATAAGTTTTTGTTTCTTTAGTTTCTTCTTGATATTTTTTTCTTCTGTGCAATCTCCCCTTCTGGTTTTGGAAAAATTGTTCCTTTTCAATGAAGGTCATTTCATTGTGGCAGGAGGAACTCATATATGAGTTAATATAACCGTGTGTTCTTAGCATAGCAGCTCATCTTGGATGCTTTGTTCCCCTGAATATATTCAATGACCAGAGAACCTACATCTAAACTCTTAAGTTCAACATTACATTCTGTATTTGTAAGCAGGAAAATATTCAACACTCTTCTTTGTTTGTTTGCAGTGCTGGTGATTGAGGGCCTTATACCACTAAGTTAGATCCCCATTTTGCTAACAGTGGAATGCTTCTTATGTGATGTTGCAGATATTTGGTGGCTTTGTTAATATGCATAACCTTGATTGCTTGGGCAGTTCAGGGGTATTCTTAAAGTGAACAGGAAGATAAGAACCTCTTGATTTGCACGATTTTGTGGGGTTTTCTGGATCAATTAAACAGAATCATTTTCACAAATCACCTCAGGCCACTTATTGCAAGATCCCTGTTGCTCCTTTGTAGATTACTATTAATAGACAAATGCAAAAGCTGTGAAGTTTTACAAATTCTTACTCTAATTTTTATCAAGCAATTGGCAAGAATGGACATGTTTTTCTAAAATTCAACTTTTAAATAGCTGGATGCCTGGAGTGCCTTTTGAGTATAGGCTTTCAGACTGTTGAAGATTGAGAGAGCATTAATATTTTTTTATTGTAACAATGTTTATTGAATGAAGAATAGGAAGATCCAAAAAAATAATAATAATAATAAAGTTTGCTTAGGATCCAATATGAGACTTCATTTCCAGCTCTGTTGTTTTGTCCTTCTGTGATCTTGGATGGTCTCTTTTCCTTTTTGAACTGGTTCCCTTATGTATAAAATTAGGAGAACTGACTTAATAATTTCTAAAAACTCTTTCAAGTTGGTTGGGGTGGCGTTTGCCTGTACTCCCAGTGAATTGGGAGGTTGAGGCAGGACGATCACAAGTTTAAGGCCAGCCTCAGCAACTTATGCCCTAAGTAACTTAGCAAGACCCTGTCCCAAAATAAAAAATAAAAAGGACTGGGAATATAGCTGAGTGGCAAAGCATCCCTGGGTTCAATATCTAGTACCCCTACCCACCAAAAAAAAAAAGACTCAGTTCTGAAAACAGTGATTCAAGCAGGCTCCCTGTGAAGAAAAATGCATTTCTTCCAAAAGAGGGTGCTATGGTATTTCTCAGTGCTTCAGCATTTTTTTTTTGAAAGAAACTGAATAGAATTAGAATCTTTTATTATTATTATTATTATTATTATTATTATTATTTAGTGTTAGGTGGAGACAATATCTTTATTTTATTTTTATGTGATGCTGAGGATCGAACCCAGTGCCCCGCACATGACAGGCGAGCTCGCTACCACTTGAGCCACATCTCCAGCCCCCAGAAGTAGAATCTTGGCATAATATTGTAATCTTCAAACTCCCAACCTATGAGAAGTAATGTTTCATTCTTTCAATTTATTTAAATGAAGTCATATAGACCAATTCTTTTTTTTTTTCTTTTTTTTAGTACTGCGGATTAAACCCAGGGCTGCCCTGTTTTACTATTTTTTTATTTTGAGACAGGGTCTCACTAAGTTGCTTAGGACCTCGCTAAGTTGCTGAGGATGGCTTTGAACTTGCAATCCTCCTGTCTTAGAGCTTCCTGAGTCTCTGGGCTTATAGGTGCACACCACCATGCCCAGCCAGACCAATGATGTTTTATTTTTTAAAGTATTTTTTTAAATTACAAAAGTGTGTGTTTCTTTGGGAAAATAAGAAATTTTTAAAGAAGAAAACAAAAAATAAACATAATCTTACAACCCAAATATAGCCAGGTTTAACATTTTAGTGTATTTCCACTTTTTTTTAATATAGTTTCAATTTCTTTCTATAAATTTGAGACAATATATACATAAATATTTAGATTTGTTTTTGTCTTCTCCTGTCTGGTGAGACCTATTCCACAGAATTAATAGTTTGGAAATCGTCATTTGTAATGACTACAAAACCACTTTTCCATTGTTCAATATTTATGCTGTTTACAGGGTTTTAATATTAAAAATAATTCTGTGAAGACTATCTTACATTCAAATATTATACATAAATGTGTTCAAATTTCTGAGTCAAAAACTAAATATTTTAAGGTTCTTAGTCTCTGAACTAGGCTAAAAGCAAAGATTCTTTTTTTTTAATAGTCATAATCACTTTTTATTTTTATAATACTTTTGTTGAGAATATAATTTGCATATCATAAAATTCACATACTTTAATTATACAATTTGCTGAGTGCAGTGGTCCATGCCTGAAATCCCAGGTACTAAAAAGTCTGAAACAGTAGAATCACAAATTCAAGACCCACCTGGGCAATTTAGCAAGACCCTGCCTGAAAAATAAAAAGGGCTGGGCATGTAGCTCAGTGGTAGAACATTTGCCTAGCATGTGCAAGACCCTGGGTTGATTCCCCAGTATTACAAAAAATTAGAAATGAATAAATTATACAATTCAGTGGTTTTTAGTATATTTATGGAGTTGTATAGCAATCACCACCATTGGTTTTATAATATTGTCTTTTTTTTAAAGAGAGAGAGAGAGAGAGAGAGAGAGAGAAAGAATTTTTAAATATTTATTTTTTAGTTTTCGGCAGACACAACGTCTTTGTTTGTATGTGGTGCTGAGGATCGAACCCAGGCCGCACGCATGCCAGGTGAGCGCACTACCGCTTGAGCCACATCCCCAGCCCCTATAATATTTTCATTAGTTCCAAAAGAAACCCCAAGCTGGGCATGGTGGCACATACCTGTAATCCCAACAATTTGGGAGGTTGAAGCTAGCAGATCACAAATTTAAGTCCAGCCTCTGCAAATTAGTGAGACCTGTCTCAAAATTTAAAAAAATTTTTTTTAAAAAGAATTGGCAGGGCTGGGGTTGTGGCTCAGTGCCTAGCATGTGTAAGGCACTTGGTTCGAGTCTCAGCACCACATAAAGATAAATAAATAAAAGTATTGTCCATCTAAAACTTAAAAAAAAAAAAAAAAAAAAAAAGGAATTGGGAATGTAGCCAGTACCATTTGAAAAGGAAGGTAAAGAAGGGAAGGAGAGAGGGCTGAGGTTGTGGCTTAGTGGTAGAGCGCTTGCCTGGCACATGTGAGGTGCTGGGTACGGCCCTCAGCACCACATAAAAATAAATAAGATAAAGGATCTATAACTAAAAGAAAAAATTTAGTAGGGGGAAGAAGAAGAGAAAGAAAAGAGGGAGGGAGGGAGGGAATAAGAAAAGAAAGAATCCCATACCCTTTAACAGTGCCTCCCCATTTTCCCCAACCTTCTCTATTCCTAGACAACTGTTAATCTTTCCATCTCTGTAGATTAACCTATCTGGGCATCTTGTGGAATTTCATAATATGTAAGGTTTTGTTTCAGGCTTCTCTCACTTAACATAAAGTTTTCAAAATTCATTTGTATTGTACTATGTTTCAGTTCTTCATTTATTGTAATTGTCAGATGATATGTTTAATTGCCAGATAATATTATATGTAGCACATTTTATTTATCTGTTCATCAGTTGAGTTGTTTCTACTTGTTAACTCTAATGTGTAGTATTGCTGTGAACATTTGTGTGCATGTTTGTGTGTATAAATGTGTTTTTTCTTTCTCTCAGATATCTACCAGGGATAGATTTGTTGGGTCATATGGGTAATTCTTTGTTTTGCTTTTGGATTGTTGTTGGTGGTTGTGATTTTACAGCACTAATGATGATTGAAACCAGAGCCTCATGCATGCTAGGTCATCTCTCTACCAGTAAGCTACATCCCCAGCCCTTTTAATTTTTGTTTCAAGGTATGATATCAGTAAATTGTGTACGCTGGCCTCAAACTTTGAATCCTCTTCCTCAGCCGCCCAAGTTGCTGGCATTACAAGCATGTACCATCGTATCTGTGTAACTCTTTTACTTTTTGAAGAACCACCACATGGTTCTACAAAGCACCACAATATTTTACATTCCCACCAACGGTATGTGAGTGTTCCAATTTCTCTATATCCTTGCTGACACTTGTTATTATCTTTTTTATTATGGTCATCTAATAAGGGTGAAGTGGTACCTCAAGTGACTTTTTTGTACCTTTATTTTATTATTTTTTTATATCTCTGTAAAGTATGTTCACACCAATTCATGTCTTCATACCTGTACTTTGGATAATGATGTCCATCACATTCCACTATCATTGCTAACCCCCTGCCCCCTTCTTTCCCCTCCCACCCCTCTGCTCTATCTAGAGTTTGTCTATTCTTCCCATGCTCCCTCTCCCTACCCCATTATGAGTCAGTCACCTTATATCAGAGAAAACACTCGCCATTTGTTTTTTGGGGATTGGCTAACTTCGCTTAGTATTATCTTCTCCAACTGCATCCATTTACCTGCAAATGCCATGATTTTATTCTCTTTTATTGCTGAGTAATATTCCATTGTGTATATATGCCACATTTTTTAATCCATTCATCTACTGAATATTTTCTTTTTTAATAAGAGTTGTAAGAAGTTTTATATATTCGGATACTTCATCCTTATCAGATATATGATTTGTTAAAATTTTCTTCCATTCTATAGTTGTCTTTTCACTTTCTTGAAAGTGACTTTTGAAGTACGAGTCTTTAATTTTGATGTCAAATTTTATTTTTTTCTTTTGTTGTGCTTTTTGTTTTCATACTTTATACAGGTATGTGTGTACATATGTATGTATGTACATCTGTACTGGGGATTGAACCCAGAAGTGCTATACCACTGAGCTACGTATTTATATTTCTTTTCCCATTTGGTCTTTTTTCTAGAATTTTCAACTTGAGCATGATTTTAATCATTTACTTTTAATCATTTCTTAATATGCTAACTTTTCCAAACATTTCAAAAGATTTTTTTGTTGTTCATAATAACAATAACTGGTCACTAGACCTGAACACATGAACGACAGACAGCAAAGTATGCCAGACTCACTAAAAACAAACACCAGAAACATACATGGAAGAAAGAACCATGTTCACCAAAAACCAGGTGGAAGATTTAGAGACATTATTCAATAAAAACCCAAATCCAAATTCCAATCATTGGAAAGAATGGCCTAAAAATTGGTTTGTATCCCAGCAGTACTACAGATGTTTAGAACCTCAAAGCAAAACTCAAGAAATGGCTGGGCACAGTCCTGCACACATGTAATCTCAGTGACTCAGGAGGCTGATGCAAGAGGATCAAAAGTTCAAGGCCAGCCTGGACAACTTAGTGAGACACTTGTCTTAAAATAAAAATGGCTGGGGATGTAATATAGTGGTAGTGTATTCCTGGGTTCAATCCCCAGTACCACCAAAAACGAAAAAAAAAAAAAATACAAGCATATACAATAAAACCAGCAAAAAGCTCGACAGTAACAATTACCTTAGGGAGAAGTTGAAAGAAATATGGCATATCACCCAGATCTACCAGTGGTGCCAACCTTATCTCCCCAATTTTTATAAATCATCTAGCATCTTTAACCCAAGTTAACATGCCCCAATTTTAGGGTTTCTACCGACCATTCTTTTGGCCACAAAATTGCCTATTATGGCTCTGCTGAGACTTTAACATAGACCACCTCTGTTCCATTTTGGTTCCCATGTTCTTCTCCCAAGATGAGTTTCTAATTCTTTCATTTGTTCACCTCTAAATTTAGAACTTAACTAGCAGGTCTGACCTATAAGGAAAACAAAACAAAACCAAAAAACATGGTCAAAGGGGTAAGGAAAAAATAATTTTGTTCTGGTAAAAGTACAGCATTAACCTTCCTGATATTATAGTGAGTTTATACCACTCTTTTCATTTATCCTTTTTTGGGGGTGGGTACCGGGGATTGAACTCAGGGGCATTCAACCACTGAGCCACATCTGCAGCCCTATTTTGTATTTTATTTAGAGACAGGGTCTCACTGAGTTGCTTAGCACCTTGCCATTGCTGAGGCTGGCTTTGAATTTGTGATCCTCCTGTCTCAGCCTCCTGAGCCACAGGAATTACAGGCATGCACCACCGTGCCCAACTTTTATCCTTTAATAAATGTATTGCAACCTGTTTTTTTTTTTTTCCTTTAGTTTTTTCCCTCCTATTTTCCTCATTAGAATCAACTATATTATCATTTTAATTTTGTTTTTAAGGCCTTACATCTATCTTGAGTTCTACATTGTCTGTTACAGTGTCTGACTTGTAATTACACCCATCCTATCTCTGAACACTTTGAAATTTATTCTCTTAGGGTTTAGGGTTCTTCTATGCCAAAGGTTTCCTTCCTTTGCTATTAACAGAGTCCACGCTAGAAAACATACTCACTTTTTTAAAAGCTCTTGTCACTCCTAAATCATCTATAGTTTCCTCCTTGTCCATCATTATACTTCTGAATAGCAGTTCTCTTTGTTGTTTCCTCTGCTTTCTGAGAAATGAAATTATAAATATAGTATCAGTTTATCAGGTGCTATACTTTTACCAGAATGAAACCCTTCCCCGATGCTGGGAGAGGTGACATTTCCCTTTACTATTGTATATTGTGTATATCTGTTTTGTAATCTATATTAGGAAATCATCACTGTACATTAACCACAACAGTACATTAGAATAGAACATTACTTTTCAGTGTTATGAGTTTCAGTAATACTTGACTCTTTGTGTAAACTTTACAAATTTACTTTTCTCATTATCCATGTTCTGGAAATTATTATTAGGAAAGAGGCTAGTAGCTTGCTTTCTATCTGCTTGACTTTTTGCTGATAAATTATCAGAAGACTGTACTACTGTTACTATGTAGATATCACAGTAGCACCTCTGTGTGTGAGTTGTGTTTATTTTCAGATAGTCTTATAAGACTTCAAATTCTATTGGCTTTAATGCTTAGTGGCATATATCTAATAGGGAAAGTGATAATATTCCTCTCTTCCCCTCTCATTTTCCTAAAGGCATGACAGAATTGGAGCAGACATTTTTAAGGAACCTGGGCAAGAAGTGTACTGTTTTTTGGATACTTAGCTTTTAGCTAGCATTATAGAAGCAAGAGTTAGAAATCACAGGGAAAGCCAAACACAGTGGTACCTGCCTTTAATGCCAATGACTTGAGAGGCTGAGGCAGGATAATCCAAGTTTGAGGTCAACCTAAGCACCTTAGCAAGATTTTCTCTCAAAATTAAAAAGTGGAGGGACATAGGATGTAACTCAGTAGTAGGGCACCCTTGGGTTCACAGTACCAGGGCAAGGTAGGTAAGAAAAGAAATCAGGGAAAAGAAAGAAGGGCAGAAAATAAAGTCAAGAAAAAAAGAAAATAAAGTCAAGGAAAAAAAATTAAGTTTTCACCTAATGTCATCATATTATATATCTGGAGACATGAAATAAATATACAAACATGGGAATCAGATAAACATTTAAACTATCATATTTTATTTAGCAAACATTCATATAGCACTTACCATGGCATATATGTTCAAAGTCATACAAGCAAATCTGTAAGGTAGGAATTACTGACAGTTCTCATTTCACTAATGAGATGAGGAAACTGAGGCTTAGAGAAGTTAAGTTACATCCCTAAGGTTACACGGCTAGTAAATGAGAGAGCTAAAATCTGAATTAGAGAAATTTGGTTTCAGAGTCTATGTCCTAAACATTATATTAGCAGATTCTTCAATTTATTTTCTTCCACTGGGGAAAAATGCTGCAGCTTATACCAGAAAATATCTAATAAACATGAAATGTTATTATTTTTGGGGGGGTGATACCAGGGATTGAACTCAGGGGCACTCGACCACCAAGCCACATCCCCAGCCCTATTTTGCATTTTATTTAGAGACAGGGTCTCACTGAGTTGCTTAGAGCCACACTTTTGCTGAGGCTGGCTTTGAACTCACGATTCTTCTGCCTCTGCCTCCTGAGCCTCTAGGGAAATGTTATTTTTCAAAAACCAACTAACTAAATTAGTTAAGGACTTTCTCAAATATCTTAACCTTCTTAGCTCTAACTTTCTCAAAAACTGCTTAGGTACAACAGTGTTACCTCCCCTTTAGTATTTGTCTGCTTGGTCCTCCTACCTGTTTCCCAAGTTCAAAATTACACGGTTTATTTAATTTATTTTCTTATTTTTTTGTGGTGCTGGGGATTGAACCTAGAGCCTTGTGCATGCGAGGCTAGCACTCTACCAAATAAACTATATCCCCAGCAAAATTACGTGGTTTATATCTAAATCTTTTTGTGTATCTTTAACTACAAATTCCTTTTTGTTTATTGTAGTATATGTGGGATTGTGAGAAATTTATTGTGTCCAGGTTTAGATTAATGATCTATTTTCATCTATTTCTTTTTTACCTTGCCTGCTAATTGTTTCTACCTATCCATGTTCATATCCAGTGTTCTGTTCCATTTAAGTTTTGCTGGTATCAAATTTGCTAGTATAGAAATTCTCTATATCTGCAAAGTTTTTCTGTGCTCCTTTCCTAAATCTATTAATTTTTATTGTTTTAAGAGAAACTGCTATGGTTTATTTCATGTTGTATGAAAAATCACATACATAAATTTACAAGGATCTCTGTGTAAATCTACTGAGGGCTTGAATTCTTTGGTAGAAAATTTTTCTCCTATAATGAAGAGAATCCCGAGAAACTAAATCAATAAACATAAAGAGCTTAAGTTTAGCTCCATGTATATCACCTAACCAGGCTTTAGCCTAACCAAAGCTGCAACAAGCTATAACATTAGGTTGTCATTAGACTGCTGGTGACTTGATGACACCAGTGATTACTTTCACAAAAATAACCAGCTCAAATATGTAATTTCATTGTAGTTACCACAGATTCTAGCTTTCATAATCAAGAAATATTTACCAAAACCCTCTATTGTTAATCTTTGTGCCATGATGTTTCTCAAAAAAAACTATTTGGTTTACTGTGATGCGTATCATTCAGTATTCATTAAATGTTTATTGACATTCTGAAGCAGGAGAATGGCAAGTTTGAGGCCAGCCTCAGCAGTTTAGCAAGACTGTCCGCAACTTACTGAGACCTTATCTCAAATTTTAAACACACACACACACACACACACACACACACACACACGGGACGAGGGATGTAGCTTAGTGGTACAGTATCCTTGAGTTCAATCCCCAGTACCCCCTGCCCCAAAATGCAGTTCCTTTCCTTGTCAAGGTCTAGTGCCCCTGAGTTCAATCCCTGGTATCACCCCCCAAAAAATAATAACATTTCATGTTCATTAGATATTTTCTGGTATAATCTCCTAAATGTCCCAATTAATGTGCAGCATATCTACAAAGGCTGTAAGAAATGTTTAAGCAAAGAACACAAACCAAACCAAAACAAAACAAAACAAACAAAAAAAAAACACCATAGGCTTAAGGAGTCTTATTTCTGTGTAAAGGAGATGTGAAAGAATGTCTTATGGAGAAAGAAACATCTAATCTGGAGTTATGAGTTAAATTAGGTTGCAGTAACTAGAACTGAGGTGTGGGAAAGAAGAAGGGTTGATTCCATATCCACACAACACTGTATAAATAGCACAATGTAACAAAGTAGTACTTTGGAAGTAGGCAGTATGGGTGGGAAAATAGTCACAAATATTGCCTTTTTTCTACTTACCTTTTATTTTTAATTGACAAAAACGTTGCACATATTTGTGGAGTACCACATAATGTTTCAATACATGTATACATCGTATAATGTTCAAATCAGCATAATCATGTCAAACATTTATCATTTCTTTGGATTGAAAGCACAGTCCTTTCTTCTAGCTTTTTTGAAATATATAGTATATTATCATTATCTATAGTCATTGTACTATGCAATGACTATCTAACTGTAACTTGGTACTCATTTTCTATTATCAAAGTGTGGCATCCTTACTGTAATGAGATCTGATTGTTTAAAATTTAATACCCAGTTAAAAGTAGTTGGTTAAATAAACAAAAATTCTTGTTATCCTCATAATCTTGGTTTATCTTTGGCTGTATCCAACCAAAGATAATTTTTTTAATTCTAAAACCTAATTTTACTCCATTTGTGTATAATATGTCAAAATGTATTCTACTGTCATGTATAACTAATTAGAACAAATTTTTTTTTAAAAACTAACTTTAATGGATTCGACTTATTTACCTTAAAGCTGTGTTATGACAGTATAACACATTGGTATAATGTTACCTTGGGAGCATAAAAATCACATGTGGCCTGGGATACCTTCATTCAGGCTTCTCCAGCTGCAACCATAAATCTGAGCCAGTCCATAAACTTTGAATGTTCTTACTGCTCCTTTCTCTTGTCTCCCTAGGTAGGAGGAATCTCACCTAAAATAAAAGTCCCTTTTTACTTCTCCCAAAAACTTTTTTTTTCCTCAGAGAATCTCCATTTTTATCTTATAACAAAATTAAATAAGCAGGAATTTGAGCATATTGAAAACATTTCTTAAAATTCCATAGTTATATAACAGGTAATTTAAAGACTTAAAAACATAAGTGCTAGCTATACAATATTAATTTTTAAAAGCTAATAACTATTTCATTGAATAGTATTGCCCTTTCATTTTATGTGATAAAAAGAAAACATATAACTTTGAATAAATGCAGGGTTTTGTTTGTTTGTTTGTTTGTTTTCTTTTTTCCCTTAGTGCTGGGGATTGAACTCAGGGCTTCATGCTTGCTAGACAAACACTCTACCATTGAGCTACATTATGAGCCCTAAATCAGTTGTTTAAAAGGGCATGAAGACATGAACTTGGACCACATGTGATGGCTCACACCTAATCCTAGTGACTCAGAAAGATTAGGCAGGAGGCCAGCCTCAGGAATTTAGTGAGACTCTGGCTCAAAATAAAAACAAAGGCCCATTGCAGTTGCATAGGCCTGTAATCCCAGGCACTTGGGAGGCTGAGGGAGGAGTTCTAGGCCATCCTCAGCAATTTAGTGAGGCCCTACGCAACTTAGTGAGACCCTGTCTCAAAATAAAAAGGGCTGGGGATGTGATTCAGTGGTAAAGCACCCCTGAGTTAAATCCCCAGTACCAAAAACATTTAAAAATAATAAAATAGAAAAAAAAACAGGGTTGAGGATAATAGGATGTAGCTCAGTGGTAGAGTACCCCAAGATCCAATCCCTAGTATAAAAAAGAAAAAAATCTTATAGCATGTCAGACCTTTAATTTCAATTACTTTTCTCCATCCCCAAAATGCCATGATTTCTACATGTCCTATAGATGGCAGTACTTATATGGTAAATACAAGTTCATACAATTTGATTGAAATGATTAGCAAATGTTAGCAGATCAGGGTCATTAGTGAGAAAGGTTCAGTTGAAAAGTTCTTTCTTTGGGGCTGGGGTTGTAGCTCAGTGGTAGAATACTTGCCTAGCATGTGTAAGGCATTGGGTTCGATCCTCAGCATCACATATTTTTAAAAAAAGTAAAATAAAGGCATTGTGTTCATCTACAACTAAAAACATTTTTTTAAAGGTTCATTCTTTGGTGATTTTTCTCATTCACTGGATTTTTTTTTAACAATTACAAAGTTTCTATTTTAATCATATATTTCCGTTCAATTTCCTCACATTATCACCAGACCTCCTCACCCCTGTTTGTTTCAGAAATCACGTTATACAACCATTTTCTCTTTAGAGGGCAGTAATTGGAAACTGGGTGATTACGCACATGACAGGATCCTATATAAGGTTGTGTACTTTCCTTCCAAGTCTACTTGACTCAAACTCTTTCGTAGTACTTGAGGAAGCTATTGTGGTTCAATGAAAGAACAGATACAAGAAGAATCAATTTTCACACCATGGGATAATGGGACAAATGCCTAAGAGTCTATGTAAAAGTGATAGACTGTGTAACACCAATTGTGGAAAGAAGCCAGCTTCTGTGTGACACCAATTGTGGAAAGAAGCCAGTGGTGTAATCCTGGGGAGGATGATAAGAGGGTCTTAAGTTCCAGGCAAGCCTCAGCAACTTAGCAAAATAGCAATTTAGCAAGACCTTGTCTCAAAAAATAAAAGTAAAAAGGGCTGGGGTTATAGCTTAGTGGTAAAGCACCCCTGGGTTCAATCCCTGTTGATGCCAGAAAAAAAAAAAAAGAAGATGAAGGAAGAAGAAAACACCCAGATACATGCACATTTGTTGATGTTCTTTCTAGAAAGCTACCCAGAAATGGATAATATTGGTTGCCTGTGGGGTGAGGAGCTAGATGGATGAAGATGGAATGGAAGAGAAACTTCATTGAACACTGTTGGTTTTCTTTTAGAGTTTGAACCATGTGAATTTATTACTCATACAAAAATAAAGTCAAACTTCCTTGGAACATTACCACTTTTGAGGAGAGTGTATACCAGTTGTTTTTTATTTGTTTAGTGTGTAACCTACTAAAGTCCTAAAAGTATATTGTAGAAGGAAAGTATTGTGAAGGATCATTTAAGTATCTGTACCTTTTTGTTGTTGTTGTTTTATTTTGGTTACGGGGAACTTCCCACTTTTTATTTTTCATGCCTGTCAACGAGTATATCCTGATAAACATCGGTGGTTATGAATGGAAGTGGTTCCTCCCAGAGAAGCCAACTATAGATGTTTTTTATACATCAAAGAACTACATGGTTTTGTATTTGTTTGGTTTTGTTGTTCTAATGGAAATTGCACATAAAGTATGCCAGATAAAAATCTTGGCAGAAGACAGATTATGAACAGAAAAAATATGGCTTAGTAAACCCATTTGCATTGCTCAGAATTTAGAGTAACTTAGAAGATCTTCTTTATGCAATGAACTCCTTATGAAATAGCATTGGAGGAGTAATAATGAGCCAGAGAGAGACATTAGTGCTTTTTTTGAAGCTAAAATGTTAAAATACTGGGAAGGTGAAAAAAATTTCATAAAATCAGCTAAACCTCATGTCCTTAGAAATTCTGTATTTGTTTATTGGTTATATAAAGATAATGCTGAGGGTTCTAAAACACATAAACACTCCACAATTTATGTCAAATTGAAATCTGAGAAATATAAGAGAATGAAAAATATACACAAAGAATTGTTTAAGTTACCAACTTTGTATACATACATATTTGCTGAAGCACAAAATTTGGTCAGTGGACATTAATTAGTTGATTAATCTTTAGGAAATTAATAAAAACTGCTAAAATTATGATAGCATATAAGAGTTTGCAGATCATTTCTACAATGTTTATCTCACTTGATCATAGGCTCAAGGATTTATTTTGGGGGTGAGGCGTTCACGTTATAGTGAAAATCTTATTTTTCTTCTGACTTCTACTTCCCTAAATGGTATGGCTATGTTAATGATTTTTTTTCTATTTTTATGTGCTGTAGTGCCTCATGCATATGAAGCAAGCACTCTATAAGCTATAAAATCAGCCATTTTGATTTTTGTTGTTGTTATTATTGTTAGAAACAAAAGCAACTTGATAAACTTTTCTTGGCATACATAACATGCCAATTAAGAAGAAAATCTCTGGGGTTGGGGTTGTAGCTCATAAAGACAAATGAAACTATGGCATTTGCCAGTAAATGGATGAAACTGGAGAATATCATGCTAAGTGAAATAAGTCAATCCCCTAAAACCAAAGGCAGAATGTTCTCTATGATATGTGGATGCTAACCCACAACAAGGGAGGGGATGAATAGAAGTTAATTGGACTAGCCAGCTATGGTGGTGCATGCCTGTAATCCCAGCAGCTCAGGAGCCTGAGGCAGGAGGATGGAGAGTTCAAAGCCAGCCTCAGCAACAGCAAGGCTCTAAGCAACTCAGTGAGACCCTGTCTCTATATAGAATACAAAATAGGGCTAGCAATGTGGCTCAGTGGTCAAGTGCCCCTGAGTTCAATCCTCAGTACCAAAAAAAAAAAAAAATTCACTGGACTAGACAAAGGGGGAATGAAGGGAAGGGAAAAAAGGATAGGAACAGAAAAGACAGTAGAATGGATCGAACATATCTTTCCTATCATTATACATTATACATGACCAGTGTAACTCCACATCATATACAATCACAATAATGGGATCCTAATTGGAACAAGTTATACTTATTCTATGTATATATGTCAAAATATACTCTACTGTCATGTATATCTAGAAAAAAAACAAATTAAAAAATGAAGTAAAATCAGCATACCAAAAAAAAAAAAAAAAAGTCTGTGCCCACTGGGAGTAGTGACATACACCTGCAATCCCAGCAACTTGGGAGGCTGAGGCAGAAAGATCTTAAGTTTGAGGCCAACCTCAGCAATTTAGCAAGGCCCCGAGCTACTTAGACCCTGTCTCAAAAATAAAAAGAGCTAGGGATGGGTTCAGTGGTTAAGTGGTTAAGTGCCCATGTGTTCAATCCCCAGTTCCAAAAAACAAAAAACAAAATTTGTACCCTAGCCGGGCGAAATGGTTTATACCTGTAATCTCAGTGACTCAGGAGGCTGAGGCCAGGAGGATTGCAAGTTTGAGGCCAGCCTCAGAAACCTTATGAGTCTCTAAGCAGCTTAGTGAGACCCTGTCTCAAAATAAAAAATAAAAAGGACTGAGGAGTTAACTCAGTGGTAAAATGCCCCAGGTTCAATCTCCAGAATCCAAAAAGAAGAAGAAGAATAAGTAGTGTGTACCCTACATTTCAAAGACAAAAGTTTGCATCAACATATTTGTTAGAAATAAAGTTGTGGAAAAATAATACCATTGGACTTCATGCTACCATTATCTTGCTCAGTGACTGCTCAATTTTCCTAAGTTTTTTAAAACTTAGGTTTTCCTTGTATTCAAAATATGGAACTAAAAATACTTAACAATACTTACTTACATATACTCAACATAGAAAATAACTTTGAATTTATCCAAGAGAGATTTTGTGTCAAGATTCATTATTAGAACACCACATACATTGAAAAAAGTGATTCTTTATGCATGCAGGGCCGGAAAATTTGAGAATTATGTTTATTTACACATCAACGTAGTTAAAATTAGATGGAAAGGTTTAGAGATTGTGCAATTAGGGAATATTTTCTATCCACAAATTTCCTAGCTGTATATTTCACATTCATTAACAATTAGGCCCAAGGATACTTGGATTTAAATTTGCTTTGGAAACTAATTTTTCCAAATATTTTGTTTCCTAGATTTTTACTTAATGAACAATATCAGGTTTGAGCTCTACCAATAACTTTTCCCCATGAGGTAGCTTTGTTTGTCCTTTGATCTTGTTCATGTCCCACTTCTTAAAACTTGTCTCTGATGCAGCTCTATTACAGTTCAGAGAGAAAAGTCTTATTTCAAATCATTTTTTGAGATATGCTAATCATACATAAGACACAAAAGGTTTCTCCCCTAGCCCTACTTCCTCCTTGGCATTTTCATTTACTTCATCCTTTTAAGACTTCAAACATTAAACTGTCAAATCCTTTCCTCTCTCAACTGTCATTCCCTATTTTTAATATTACATAACTGAATGCCTTAATCCTGGGCAACTTAATTTACATCTTTACTGCCTAATTGAAATGGTACTCTTCTATGTTACCATTGACCTCTGAGGGAAAATGGAAACTAATACCTTCTGTGGACCAAGCAATTGTGCCTATGCTAGACATTTGTATATGCAGCATCTCTTTAATCCTCCCAACAGTTACAGAGATACTGGTATTCTCTGCTTAAGTGAGGAAACTAGGAGTTGTGGCTCAGTGGTAGAGCGCTTGCCTAGCATGTGTGAGGCACTGGGTTCAATTCTTAGCTCCCATATGAATAAAAAATAAAGGTTCACTAACAACTAAAAAATATTTATCTATTTATTGACATGGTAAAAAGACGTATGATCAGATGCCAAAGATTTATCTCTAATTCTAAATTCCAGAAAGCTTTGAGAACCAAGTTTTCTTCTAACCCATGTGACAGTAAAATTAGACTTGAGCTTTGTGAGGATATTTATAGTCTCTATGTATCCCATTTAGTGTAAATATTATATTTCATGAAGCAATATTAGTAAGACAGTAGTATAAGCAATATGAACTCTATAAGGTCCTCAGAGTCATGCATCTGAAGTAAGCCATTAAGATGAAAAGGTATTTACAATTATTTTCTGTAGTATGTGCTGTATTTTATATTCATATGTAGAACTAAACTAGATTTTCTTTCCCTTTTTAGTCTTTTATTGTACAAACACACACATATGTATATACAAAACTTTATGTAAGACACTGAAGAACATGTATTCCTCAAGAAGTAGAATATGTGGTATGTTAAAAACTATTCAAAACTTAGACTTAGATAAAAAAGATCACTAGAATAAAATTTCAGTGAATACTGGGCATTTTTTTAGCAGACCCCTAGAGGTTATTAAAAAAAAAAAAAAGAATGAGGAAACTAGGTCTAGAACAAGTTAAGTAATGTGTCTCATAGTAAGTAAGCAGCAAAGTCACAGGACTAGACACATCTCATTCAAAGCCCATTTTCTTGCCCTTGTAACACACTGTTCTTTGTATTTCAACACATTTGTCTGTTTATCCTCTCTTTCTTGAAATACCTCTCTGATCTCTTTGTGGCATGCTTTTTCAATTCTTTAGTCCACTTGGCTCTCCATTGCTAGCTTGCTCCAATCCCTCACCTTATCATCTAAACTTCTAAAATAACTGGTAAACAATTTCTTTCTTGCTACCGACTTACTCCCTAACCTCTCAGGCCACTGAAGTCTGGCATAGCCCCAATAGCTGCATTGAAACTGTTCTCCCTAAGGCCATTAGTAATTTTCTAATTCCCAATTCCAGTGGACCTGGAGTTTTAGTCCTTATCACTCTTTCTGCATTTAATACTTCACTTCTTCCTTTCTTCTTGAAGCTATGTCTTTAAATTCTATGACTTTACACAGGTCCCTCTGAATATACTCTGTCCATTTTTTATAATTTCTGACTTATTTTTTAATTCTCCTACATCCTCTTACCTCTGAAATGTAGTGTTCCCTGAAGCTGTGTCTCAGGCACTGCCTTGGTTTATCTCATCTACTTTCATGTGCTGCTAAGTTCCAAATCTACATCTCTACCTTAAACATTCACTTCAAACTAAGTATATATGTTCAAAACTGAACTCAGCATCTTTGTTCCAGATGTGTATACCAGTAGGTAATACTACTATTCTTCCAGCCATCCAAGCTAGAAGCCTGGAAATTATCTGTAGTTCCTCCCTCTCCCTAACCCTCATATCTACTTGTTCACCAAGTATTATCAATTTTACCTACTACTTATTTCTCAAATCTATTCTCTTCTCTCTCTCCTTTCTCATGAGATCCTTATTAGCACCTATAATACTTACTCTCTTTTCCTAACTTGTTTCTCTCTCCAGTATTGTTTCTTTCAAACATATCCTCTTCCACAGGCAAATGTGACCACATAACTTTCCAGCTTAAATAGACTTACATCTCATATTTTTGACTGGGGCCATGTATAAATATATTAAAATGTATTTTTTGGTAACTGATGTGAGTTTTTTGTTAAATAGTCCCCCTTTCCAGTTTTGTCTTTTTACCTGTTTGAACTTTAAAATTAGATGTAATATCTGCTTATTAAGTGAAGCAAGTAAAACTCTAAACTTACAATGCACATAACTATTATAAGTCAGCACATCTTATTTTTTCTGTTTTATGAAGGATCAGAAATAAAAACATTGAGTACTATTAAAGCTGGACACTGTTCTTAAGCAATCCTATAAATTTAATAAATAAGTTCTCATTTTACAAGTGAGGAAATTGAGGTGAAATTAAGTCACTTCCTGAGACCATAAATATAAGTAACATCCAGAATCAAGCACAAGTCTGACTCCAGAGTCTGTGGTTTTTCTCACCATGCCATGTTCTCATGCCCTGTGGCATGCAGTTATAATTCCCAAACCCACATATGTAGCCCTTCCCTCACTAGGTAGTGTTCTGGATTTGTTTACACCTGTGTGTTTGGATAGCCTATCAGTGCCAGAAATTGAGATTTGGGAGAAAATGACACAAAGAAAGCTATGTTGTAGGAAAAGTGACCTGGCAATGGTTCAAAGAAAACTAGACATTGAAAGACCACTGGAGGGTCTAAGGCAATCTTGAACAAAAGTGATGAAAGTGAAATCTAAGAGAAAGGGCTCAGTACATGGCATGTGCCTGTCTTCCCAGCTACAGGGAGGTGAGGCAGAGGGATTACTTGTGCCTAGAGTTCTAGGTTACATTCACCTATGCTAATCTGGTATCCACAGGAAGTTCAGCATCAAAACGGTGATCTCCCAGAAGCAGGGGAACCACTAGGTTGCCTAAGGAGAGAGGAACTGACCCAGGTCAGCAATGGAGCAGGCCAAAATTCCCCTAATCAGTAGTGGAATTTTATCTGTGAATAGCCACTACACTCTAACCTAAGCAACTTAGCAAGACCCCACTTCTTAGAGAGGAAGAAAGGGAGTGTGCTTAAAATCAAGGCACTAAAGTAAAGAGCTTTTGAAAAAATATGGCAAATCTATTTTTATGAAAAATCTCTTAATTCTTTTAAAATCATAACCTTTTAAGGTAGCGTGTCAATTTATATATCAATGTGCTACATCATCTGTGCTTTCATAGCCTATCAGTGACAATGAGTAAACTCTTAAGATCACAAAATTCTTTCAGATATTATCTGATTCGATCCACATATATCCATATGGACTGAGTAGTTGTATTTTTCTCATTTTATATATAAAGACACTGTCTTAGAAGCTAAGTGACTTGCCTAGAGGTAACAACCCAATAAGTCCACACTCTTTTCTCCATATCTTATGCTTTTTCCAGACTTATTCTGCTTCTGCAAAATCAAACAATATTTTCTCAAAGCAAGTGAGCATGTCAGAGTCCCTCAGCATTTGAGTATCAGCTTGGCAGCATGTTAAAAAATAAGAAATGATTAGATCAGGCAATAAGTGGGTTAAAAGAAGAACTTAGATAATAAAATTAGGTTGCTGGTCTGTATTTTATAAATGGGATTCTTGTATCCTTTAACAAGTTATAGGTAATGTATTATTTCTTGGACATTTCATGCATTAACTGTGAACATAAGTGAATAAAATCATAGCATGGTTGTGCCAACTCAGTGATAAGCCATGTTAAGTTCTTCACTCATATGAACTGTCCTGCCCTGTTTAACTAAGGAAAATCAAGGATCTTCTGCTCTATAGAAAAATAATCAGAAGTTTTAAAACAGAGGGCTTGATAATAATGTTGTACTGACTGGCATTACAGTTGATTATTCAGAAGTCATTTTATTACCACCAAAGTTGCACCTCAGACAGCTTCCTTGCATTCTGCACACACACAGTCTTATTTTAGCATCCTTTAAAAATATGTGGCTACTACTTCTGGGTGGTAGTCAACTTTTACACCATTTTATTTCCTTGTTTTAAAATTTACCCAGATGGGTTTTCTTTTTTTGTTATTTATTCTCATCTATAGTTACATGTGTGAATGATGTCACAGCATTTTTTTTTTTTTAGTTTTTAGTTTTCAGTGGACACAACATCTTTATTTTATTTTATGTAGTGCTGAGGATTGAACCCAGCGCCCCGCGCATGCCAGGCGAGTGCATTACCACTTGAGCCACATCCCCAGCCCATGTCACAGCATTTCTAAGGAAAACAGTTGTGTTTTAAAACAGCAAATAATTTAGAAATCATCAGGTGTTGGAGGAGAACCAAAATTTAGTTCAGGGAAACATACTTGGACTAGCATATAGAATTAGACTGCACCCCCTTGTTTTTATTTTTGCTTTTTTATTCTATACCATTTTAGAAGGTCATAGTTTTCTGGCTATTAGATTATTTTTGGTAGTTAACATCTTAAGCTATGGCATGGAGATGATATATTGATGAAATTGCTTTTTAATTTTTTTTTAGTTATACATGGCAGTAAAGTCTATTTTTACATATTTATACAAACATGGAGTATATCTTATTCTTATTAGGATCTCAGTCTTGTGGATGAACATGATGTTGAGATTCACTGTGGTGTTTTCATATATGTACATAGTAAAGTTATGTCAGATTCATCCCAGTCTTTCCTATTGATATTGATGAAATCTAAAAATCCCACTTCTAACCTGGGTGTGTATTTAAACATTAGAACAAAGTCCCTTGGAATGTTATTTTTTCATAAGATTAAATAAATTTTAGGAATATTGCCAAAAAATTTATTGTTCAAAAATATTAACAAGTAAAATTACTTTAGAGGTGGAATATGTGTATCTGTTTTGTTGGTTGGTTGGTATTTATTTTGTTCTTTCAGTGTGAAGGTATTTCATATTGAACGAAAATAAAGGAAAACTGACCTCCTATATCTTTTTTTTTTTTTTTTTGCTTGTTTGTTAAATCTCCACTCAAAGGACTCTTTAGAAACAGTATCAAAGAGATCTAGATCAAAATTCTGACTCTATCACTTATTCACTAGATCATCCTGGGCAAATAATGCTTAGGCATTTCAGAGTTAACAAGCTAAAAATCAAATGATTTATCATCTTCTTCTCTCAGACCTGTTCTTCTTTCTGTATCCTCTATTTGGTTTGCTGGCACCTTGCTAGTACCATCCTCCATCCAGTTGCCCAAGCAGCAATCACAGTGATTTCTGCCTCTTTATAGCCAATTTGTTGACTAAGCCAACAAATTGCCTCCTATAGTAATCCCTCTGGTCCTGCACTGTCCAGTGTGGTAGCTGCTAGCAAGTGTTGCTGTTGATCACTTGAGATGTTCATTTAAGTGTGAAACATACACTGGATTTTGAAAACAAGATATAGCTCAGTGGTAAAGTGGTTGCCTAGCATACCCAAGTTTATGGGTTCAATCTCTGGCACTGCAAAAACAACAATAATTAAACCCCCCCCCAAAAAATTGAAAATATAGGAAAAGCTCTCAATAATTGTTATGTTAATTTCATCTTGGAATATATTTTGATACAGTGAGTTAAGTAAAATGTATTATTAATATTTATTTCACGTGTTTCATATTTTTTAGTGTAACCGTCAAATAGTTACGTTTGTGGCTTACATTGTATTTCTCTTGGACAGTGCTGCTATAGTTAATTTTGTTCTTAGTCAAACCTTTTTCATTTTTCATTATCTCTGACATCTGATAATTGGCCTCCTTACATTCTGAACCTTTGTGGGAGTGTTGTTTCTAAAATGGACATCTGAAAGTGTCACTTCTCTGAGGCTTCTCATCACAAAACTGGTCCTGTGTGCAGGAGGCAAGAATCTTCATTGTTTGACTCCTGCCTGCCTCTCAGTCTCATCTCTCCCCTCTCCTCAGTTCCTGCTTTCTCTCACCTTGCACTGGACACCCCATTGATTCTAAAATTTCTGTTTTCCCCCCATATACTGTGCTGTTTCATTCATCTAAAATGTTTTCCCCTCTCTTCACCTCTATTAGACTTCGAAGTTCCACTTTAGCTTTCAGAACTTTGCATAGGCTCCTCTTTGCTTCCTCCTTGTAGCAGTTCTTCCAACACCTTTCACTTAATCCCACTTGACTCTAAGCTCCTTCAGGGTAGAGATCAGTCTTGTTCATCTTTATGTCCACTTGTTCTTCCGTAGTATCCTGGAGCAGAGGTACATTCATTGGGTAAATTTTTGTATAGAACCTGAAGTAACAGTTTCATTCCAGAAGCCTATATCTTGTATATCCTACGGCTTAAAGTAGCCCCAGCACATCACAAAGTACTGCTATAAGTAAACCCCAGTGTACAAATATAGTATTAGGCTTTCCAACAAAGTACCTAGGATTTCCCACAATTCAATTAAGAAGGATGAAGCAGTAGATGCTACTAGAATTGTCATAGTCACTTTGTCATAGTTGTAGAATAAGGGATGGGATTAAGAAGGAAAAGTTTTACAATAAATAAAGCCTTTTTTAAAAGGGAGTATTTTGAAAAGAAAGAAGTTTGAATTTGAGAGTTATATAGTATTAGGGTTACAGATTAATAAAAGTGTAGGTTTAAGGTTAAAATTACCTAGGTTTGAAACCTTGTTCTGCTATTTGCTAGTCTGTGACATCGGGTTATTTCCTTAGCCTTGCTGAGACTTGTTTTCCACATTTGTAAAAGAAGAGTAAGAACAGGTAGTAATAATGATACCAAATTTACAGGATTCTATGAAGATTAAATGGTGATATGTATAAAAACATTAACATTTAAAAGTACTTAAAGTGCATATCATAATTGTGCTGAAACTCAGCTTGATTGTGGGGGGTGGGGAGTGGAAGATTATTCTTTTTGATTTACATTACTTTCAAATCTATAATGCCTGAAAAAAGAGTCAAAACAATTCTGCCAAAGAATCATCTCATCCCATTCATGTCTTTGCCCTGATTAGAGAAGTAGACCAAACATAGTTGTCTTGTTTATACTCTTAATTCCTCCTCTCACAACTCTCCTTCAAATCACATCCCCATTATTACTTCCTGTCATTTCCAGTTTCTGTATCCCCATTTCTGCTAAGAAAAGCAGAAGTAAGAGAGATGTGAAGGTTTGGGGATTTCTAAAAACTGTTTTTAAGTCCTCATTGTTCTGTTCTATTAAATTATAGTTATGTGACTATAATGTTTGGCAGATCTTTTTCCTGGGAAACACACAGTAATTTCCAAATTTAAATTTTATTTTGTTTTGTTTAAATCCAGAGGCACTTAACCACTGAGCCATATCGCTGGTCCTTTTTGTATTTAATTTAGAGAGTTGCTTAGGGTCTTGCTAAGTTGCTGAGGCTGGCTTTGAACTCATGATCCTCCGGTCTTAGCCTCCCAAATCACTGGGATTATAGGTGTGTGCCATGGTGACTGGCTAAGTGTTTTAACTTTCTTTTTTTTAAATTTTTGTAATTGTTCTAATTAGTTATACATGACAGCAGAATGCATTTCAACTCATAGTACGCAAATGGAGCACAACTTCTCATTTCTTTGCCGGTACACGATACAGAGTCACACTGTTCATGCAATTATACATGTACATAGGGTAATAATGTCCGTCTCATTCCACATTCTTCCCACCCCACACCCTCTCCCCTCCCCTCATTCCCCTCTGCCCAATCCAGTGTTCCTTTATTCTTCCCTAGCACCCCACCCCCCATTATGGTGTTTTAACTTTTTAGAGAAAGGAATTATTTTGTTCTGCATACACAACATGACAGTTACACAATTATAGGAGTTTGTTAAATTTGAGACAGAAACCACCTATTTTTTTCCCTTCCACATTTTGCATGTGAGGAAACTGGGCTCTTATTTTGCTTCAAGGGCACAGGGCACATTACTGAACCTGAACTAGTAGGGTTAAACTTATGAGGTTGCTGTTTTTACATCAAAGATGGTAGAATACTGGCAATTCCATATAGTTTGTAATAAAAAGACTATGGTGTGTGTGTGTAAAATGTGTCATGTATAAAGAACACTATTTAAATGTAATTGTGTAATTTAAGGAGAAATTAATTAATAACCTCTGTACCCACCAGTTGACTTCCATTGTGCCTTTTATAACTTCTTCTCCTTTCCCTTCATAACTTCTTCCCCTTCTCTCACCCCATCTGTGTAATGTAATCCTAACTTATATGTAAATAATTTTCTTACTTTTTATAATTTGGGTTTGAAAAATTCAACAGTAGCTGTGTGAGGAAAGGACAGTATTGTCACTATTAAACGAAAACTTCCTAGAGAAGATAAGCTGAACATAGTCTTTGATTCATGATCTAGCTTTGTTCTGTAGGAGTCCTATCTAGGGAAGTCAGAGTTCAAGGTCAAACATGAGTCTTAGGAAAAAGAGAGTATACCATAGGCAGGGCATCTGACAGAGCTATTATTTAGATCAAGTACATGACTTCCAACAGAACTATGGTTAAACAGAATGGGCTAACTTCTCTTTGCCCCTAAATTCATTATGGCATTCCTTCAGCATTCAGGAGTAGGCCAAAACAAAACTTTCTGCATTTTTAGTAAAATGCAAGTCTTCACTGATGGAGGCAACAATAATATGTCAGAGAGTATGGAACCCTGGCTCCTTTTAAGACAAGCCATGGAAAATACTCAGGCATTCTATGCTCAGTTAAAATAATAGTATAATGGTAGTGGGATCTTGAAAATAATAGTCCTTAATGTGGCTTATCTCTTGAGTCCTTACCTGGACTCATTACTATCTTTCTCTGATACACAACTGTCATTCTGGGTCTCCCTTCACCATCTTCCTGGGGATTCCCATTGCCTCTCTCCTTGTTGGATCTCTCTTTCCTGCCTTCCTCTTTCTTGGATTAGTCTCTTTAGTGGGGATTCTCTAGGAACTTCTTCTTCTTTTTTTTTTTTTTAACAATTTTGTTCACCAATTTTTTTTTTATTTTCTTTTAATATTTATTTTTTAGTATTTGGCAGACACAACATCTTTGTTTGTATGTGGTGCTGAGGATTGAACCCGGGCCGCACGCATACCAGGCAAGCACGCTACTGCTTGAGCCACATCTCCAGCCCCTCTAGGAACTTCTTAAAGAAGGATGCATTGGGATGGGGGGGGTAAACTTTTGAGAGCTTTCATGTCTGAAATGTTATTTTATCTTATTCTTATATATGAATAGTGTGGCTGAAAATAGATCCCTAGGTTAGAAATAATATTTTTGCAGAATTTGAAGAAAATGCTTCATACTTCCAATGTTACTCCTTTTTTTGTTTGTGGGTTTGTTTGTTTGTTTTGTTTTTTGGTTTTTGATACTAGGAATTGAGCCCAAGGGCACTTAACCACTGAGCTAAGTCCCCAACCCCCCTTCTTAAAATTTTTTTTATTTCAGGATAGGGTCTTGCTAAGTTGTTTAGGGCCTCCCTCGGTTGCTAAGGCTGGCTTTGAACTTGCGGTCCACCTATCTTAACCTTCCAAGTCTTTGGGATTATAAACATGCACCCCATGCCTGACCCAGTGTTACTCTCAAAGATATTCTGTTTGTCTATAGTATTCTAAAATTTCACAGTGGTGTGACTTGGTATGGTCTGTTATCAAAGAACTGTTCCATTCTAGAAACCTTTTGTTTGGTGAAATGTTTTTTGGTTATTTTGATGACTCCTTCACCTCTGTGATGCCTGTTCTCTCTCTCAACCCAAATAACGAACCCTCAGACTTCATCTCCTATCAGAAGCAATATAGATTCAAGGAGGTGGAAAGCATGAATCTAGGAATCAAATGTTTCTTCAACAGCTTTTATCCACTTCTTAGTTAAGCCACACATCTCCATTGAGCTTCATTTCTTTTCAGTACTAGAGTACTGAAAAGTCTTTGTGAGGAATTGTGTCTTTCTCCCTCCTTCCCTCCCTTCCTTTCTTCCTTCCCCTTGAGTTGCTGGCAGTTGAATCCAGGAACTCATGCATGTTAGTCAAGCATTACCACCAAGCCATACCACCAGTCCTTTGTTCTTAGCCACCATTCTTCAGATTTGACTGAATTGGATCTCAAGATCAGTTATCATTTGTGCATCTTCTATTTTCCAAAAGTTATGTAGTTGTCATATTCCAAGTCTTTATGGATTTGTCATTTTAGAGAGATTATATTATAGTTTTAATGACATCTCAAGTGCAATTAAGATTAGATAGATGTGTGTGTTCAGGGTTTGTCTTCTTAACCTGAAAGTTTATGTTCTACTCTTACTAAATGTTGACAGATTAACCCAAAAATCATCCAAGTCTGTGATGATGCCAAAAGAAACTTTTCTGTTTCTTTATCTTTCCTTTTTTCTCTCCCTCCCCTTCCTCCTTCCTCTTTTCCTTCTCCTTCTCCCTTTTCTTCTTCTTCTTTTTCACAATGTTCTCCCTCTCTCCCTCTTTTCCCCCTTCCTCTTCTCCCTTTTTTCCCTACTCCTTCTGATAGAGTAGAGATTGGGGGCTCTAAATCAATGAATCCAGACTGTATTGTTTAATAATAGCTAACATTTATTAAGTACTTTTCAGTGTGCTTTGTATCTACATGCATTATCTACTGTGATTTCTCCAGTTAATATCACAATTTCTCCAGTTAATATCACCAACAGTGAAACAGAGGCACAGAAAGGAAATGTAACTTTCCCAAGGTCAGAAAGTTTGTACATAGTGGAACAAGAATTTGAATCTAGGCAGCCTGACACCAAAGCTTTTGCTATTAATTGTTATTACTCTATTATTACATAATAGATAGCAAATGGAAAAGTCTCTTTTATGTGTTTGTTCAGTTTCATTTAATATGTAAATTCTTTTGCTTCCACTTGCAGGACTGGATAGATGGCTCAGAACATTAACTGGAGCTTTCCAAGATGTCTTTTTATTTAGTCAGGTGTTTTATATACTTTGGATTTTTTTCATATTTTTATTGGTGTATTATAGTAGTACATAATGGTGAAATTTGTTGTTACATATTCGAGCATGCATACAGCATAACTATAATTTGGCCAATATAATTCCCCAGTATTTCCCCTTGTTTTTTTTTTTTTAACTTTATTTATTTATGTTTTGTTGTACTAGGGATTAATCCAGGGGCACTTTACCACTGAACTATATCCCTAGCCCTTTTATTTTCTATTTTGAGACAGGGTCTTGCTAAATTGCTGAGAGTCTTGCTTATTTGTTGAGGCTGGCCTCAAGCTTGCAGTACTCCTGCCTCAGACCTCAAATTGCTGGGATTACAGGTGTGCTCCATCACACCTGGCTATGTTACTTCTCTTTTAATTATTAAATGATGTCCTTTGATTCTGAAAGCATTCACATCATTCCCAGAGTGAGTAAAGCATTTCCTATAACTTGGACTGGATCTAGAATTCTGGGGGAAATTTTAAATAAACCTTTTAAGGGTGGCAATTTAAATGCATCAGAATAAGTTAGTTTAATCTTCCTGAAATTAATTTTTTTCCTGAAATTAGTTTTTTATATTCAAAATATCTATCTTTTCTTGGCTCATAGGATAAAGGAAGCACAGATATCTTACAGAGAAATGAAAAAAAAACAAAGAATGCATATAAATGTATGGAGAAAAGTCACATTATGAGTCAGGAGCCAAATCTTTTGTCTTCTAGACAGCTCTGAGTCTCACCTAGCTGGGGAAACCCATCCAGTCCAACAATTTAATATTTTTAAAAGGCTGGATAACTGTGTGGGTGCTAATGGCATCAGAGCAGACAGCGATATTGAGGAAACACATCCCACATTTGACAGGATGTTCCCAAAGCAGAAAGGGCATTTCTCTTCCTCAGTAGAATTGTTTCATTGACTAAGAACAGGATGAGATCATTGAAATCTCCCTAAAATACCAAAGATTGACAAAAGCAGGATATAGCAGATAGTGGGTTTAACATAAACCAGTGGGATCATTTATGACATCATGATGTAGTGATTAAATTTTGTGTATATATGTTCTTCCCAAGACCTGCAAAGTAGTAGTCATTAAGTAGTTTTAAATCTTCTGTGCACAGAGATGGAGGTAGGAGCCCATCTTAGCCTCACCCTTCTTGGAACTTCTCCACCAAACTTAAAAAGTCTATAGTGCTTACATATACCCAGGAAAGCTTCCCTCTCCCTCTTTGCCCTAGTTTCTGCTTTTTCACCAAAACACTTCTCTTATCATTTTCCAATTCTCCCATTTTCATCAAATGCTACTTCATCCTATATGGTATATATAGTTTTTGAATAGTTCTAGCAAAACACCATTATTAATTTTTCCTTAAATAAATAATGACCTCTTCTTTCTGCAAGCAGCAACACCTGACCAAGGTAAAACTGAGGCTGATACAGCAGTAGCTGAGCATCAGGCAAATGAAAACATGATGTGACCACTTGAAATCAGAAGCATTGAGCCACAACTTTGGTGGATTTCTTGCACTCTCCTCTTTGGTGGCATTTTCATAGGAACACAGAAAATGTCAGTCACTCAAGAAATATAGAGTCATCATCTTAGAGCAGGGGTTCTTTTCTTAAAACTTGGCTGAAGAGAAAAATGAAAGGAATAAAGATAAAGATTGGAATGAAACTGGGTATTAGCTAGCCTGCAGAGGGGAATCACATTATAGATACATAATAGAAAACTCCATTGTACTAGTATAACTTATGACTTCCCTTGTTTTTCAGCTATAAACTTTGTGGAGAGTACAATGCATCAATTATAAACATTATGTTTGTGGTCTTCAAGTCCTGGAACACTGCCCCAGGAGAGTTCTTCATAATCTTTGTCCCTACAGTGGTTTTATGTTTCTTAGTTTGTGAAAAAACAAAAACAAAAACAAAAAAACTTTATTTTTCTTGCTTTCTCTTGTCTGTCTTTGACTTAACCCCATCATATTCTGAATTCTAGCCAGAGTCAAATAGGAAAACTCTCACCCAGTACCATTTGCCCTAGTTTAATCCCCACATTACAGTGAGGTTGTCTTTTAGTAAAGCAATCATATAAAAAAATGGAGAAGTATTTCCTGGCTCCAGTCTCCCAAACAACTGTAACTAGTGTTAGAAGTTGGAATTCATTTATGTGGAAAGAATATGTAGTCTATTAGTGCTTATTTTAAGAACTTCTGTTGTTTATGGAATTTTAAGTATCTACACTTATGAATAAAGAAAAACATTGTCCTTAACATCAGTATTTTATTTAAAATGAATTTGCTTTCCTTTATCAGCTTAGGTTCTGAACTGCAATTCTGTATATGTGTAAAGAGAAGGCAGATCAAAAATAATGATAAGACCTAACTCATATAATTGTCTTGTAATTAAAATGAGATAATGAAAACACTTATCATGATGCTTGTCCAATGAACATAAATTTCTGGTAGGAAAAGAAAGGAGGCACACACTAAATCACTTTACATCCTCCTTGGTGTAAAGACTCACATAGTTTATCTGAGAAAAAAATGAGACTTCCAAAAGGTTAGACCTAGCCAGACACGGTGGTGCACACCTGTAATCCCAGCAGCTCAGAGGCTGAGGCAGGAGGATCGTGAGTTCAAAGCCAGCCTTAGCAAAATTGAGGCGCTAAGCAACTCAGTGAGACCTTGTCTCTAAATAAAATACAAAATGGGGCTGGGAATGTGGCTTAGTGGTCGAGTGCCCTGGAGTTCAATCCCCAGTACCACACCCTCCCCCCCCCAAAAAAAAATAGGTTAAACCTGTCAAATAGATGATTCTTTGCTCCACAGACCCTCTGCACAGTCCCAATTTGCACTAAAATAGCCACTGGCTGTGAAAACAATTTCTGCTTTAATCCAGATTCCCCTGCTACCTCAGGTCCTATAAAGAGAAGAAAACTATTCCTGAGCTCAGGAATCTGAACTTTTGTGATTTCTTAAAAGCTATTTATATTCATTTATTTCACACATGGAGTTATAGCATCAGAAGTGCTAGGAGTTGACACTAGCTGCATTATCCAAAGAGTACTGAACCTTAACTAATGGATAGATCTAGACCCTAACTAGATTTGGAACCTCTCCCCAACTAAGGCTAAGTTTTTCCTCACCATTCCTACACTGATTTATTAAAGGAAGAGAAGTTTGACAGAAGGTAAAGAGGTACGATAATCAAGGAAATGTGCTGGGCATGGTGTCCCACATTTGTAATCCCAGGAGGCTGTAATTACAGGAGGCTGAGGGAGGAGGATCACAAGTTCTAGACCAACTTTAGCAATTTAATAAGACCCACTGTGGGAGGCCACACCTACGCATGAAGACACATTCTGCTACTTCAAGGATCAGGGTAAACAACTTAGCAAGACCTTGTCTCAAAGTAAAATATTAAAAGGGCTGGGGATATAGTTTAGTAATAAAGCACCCTGAGGTTCAATTCCCAGTATCAAAAAAGAAAAAGAAGAAAATGTACTTCACTAACACACGGCCTTCCTGGACCACCTTATCAAATAGGCCTCTGGTGGTTTCTTAAACTTATTTAAAAGGAAGAGGCATTGTTAGAGAGAACATCCCCTTTAATCCAGGTGGTTTTGAGATCCTTTCTCTGAATTACCACCCAGAAACACCTTGAATAAGTCCCTGGTTTCTCTTAGCTCCTTTAGTCTCTAAATGAGAAAACACTGACTTCCCTCCTAAATTGCTTTGAGAACTTGTAGAAAATTATCAAAGATTATCTCATCTTTACATACAAAAAATTTGTATGTAAATACCATTTTACTTTTTCTATTATTATTTTTTTTTGGTACCTGGATTTGAAGCCAGCAGCACTTAACCTCTAAGCCACATTCCCAGCCCTTTTATGCATTTTATTTAGAAACATAGTCTTGCTGAGTTGCTTAGGGCCTCACTAAGTTGTTGAAGCTGGCTTTGAACTCATGATCCTCCTGCCTCAGCCTTCTGAGCTGCTGGGATTACAGGAGTGTGCCACCATGCCCAGCTACATTTTCATTTATGATGATAATTTTTATAACACTGTTAAGGATAGAGAAGGGAGAAGGGAGATGTAGGCATAGGCAGAGGTACTTTATTCACATTTTGTATCTCAGCAAATAAATAAAATTGGAATTCAAAATTTCCAACTCAGGCCGGAACCCAAATCACAGATCCTATGCTGATATAAATATGAATTTGGACTACTGAATTCAGTTACTACTAATAAAAAGGAAGAATATTAGATGACTGATGTTTCAGTTATAGTTCTACCAGAAAGTGCCTTTTCACCAAATGTTAGTGTAGAACAAGAAACTAATTCTCACTAGCTGTCTTCCAATTGCTCCCTCTTATTGGGCAGGCAGGACACTGAGCACTGTAAATTCACATTTGGGCTGACTGCTGCTACCTCTGGGCATTGGCTTGCTGGCCTCAAACTAAGCCCCAGCTTTACCCCATTCAGGGTTGTGTGTGTGTGTGTGTGTGTGTGCGCGGTCATGTAGAAACTCCCACTCCCAGTCTCTATACCAGCTCTATCTCATTTGCACAATGACCCTGAAGCCTCCTACTCCATTCCCTCCCCATAACTCTGCCAGTGATTCACTTCCTATTGCACAAAGAAAATAGAAGGTCTCATGAGGAACAGCTTCACATATCTACATACATACCATGCATTTACACACATACTATCAGATTTTTCTGTATTTAAATCCATCATTATCCTTCTTCCATCTCAGTGCAAGAGGTTTTCTCTCCACCTCTTCTCTGGATTCTGCCTCTTGCTGCTTTCTCAGGAACCTTGTTCCAGCAGTTGTCACTTCTATGCCTATGTCTTCAGCCTCTACCTTGCTACTGTTTTTTGTGTGTGTGTGTGTGTGTGTGTGTGTGTGTGATCAAAAGGTAAATATTCTCAAATTTCTTTCATCTTTAAAGAACAAATCCAAAAAACCTGCTCCCTTCACAGTGGTGCTGGGAAGGCTGGATTTTGAAGAATCCATACCACTCAGTATGTGAAATAAAGAACAGAACTGATTGCTCATCAAAACAGCTGTGCTTGTAGGATGCAATCTGTCCATGCAAAGCAAACTGCAGTCTTACGTAGGGTTTAGGGAAGCAACTGAAAGCTCACTCCTAATCCCTATAGGATCATCAAATTATTCCACTGAGTTATAGGCCACATGTTGGTCCTTATCTTACATGATGCCTTTGTAGCACTGATACTTAACCCTCTACCTCCTTCTTAAAATGTTCCTTACAATCTTTTTCTGGTCTTCCTTATATTTCTTCTTCTGTCTTCACACTCTCCTTTAAATAGTACTATCCTCAGGTTTCATCCTCTGCTTTCTTCCCTTTATCCTATCCTATTATAGCTCATCTACACTCATGACTCCCAGATCTTTATCTGGAGCCCAGAGCCTTCCCATAAATGGTAGAGCCCCACATAACCAGCTACCTAATGAAAAAATCTCCTACCTAGGGATATCAAGAGCTCTTCCTCTCAAGAATCTGTCTTGGGGGGTTAGGGGTGTGGTTTAGTTGTAGAGGAGTGCTTGCCTAGCATGTGTGAGGCACTGAATTCGATTCTCAGCACCACATATAAATAAAGGAATTTGTCTTGGTACCATTCTCTGTCTGGTGGTCCAAATCTTCCTTGCCTTATCCTTCCCCTTTATTTCTCACATCCAGTCAGTGACTAAGTCTGCTCAGTTCTGCTTTACTGGCTCTCATCTCTCCAACTTTATTGCTAGTTTTCTCATTATCTCTTGCCTGGATTACTGCAGAAGCCTTCTAATTGATCTGCCTGTTCTAGTCCAGCCTTCTTGCAATCCATAATTTTGATCTCTCTAAAATGGTAGTTATGTCACTGTGCTGTCTTAAATCCTTTGCTTGTCCCCCAGTGCTTTCATGCAGGAAGATTTATCAGCTTTCACAGACCCCTGTAATCTGACCCCTGCATTTATTCCTACAGTATTTCTGGTACTTTCTGCTATACCTCTGCCTCAGCCACATTTGATACCTTGCAGTTTCTCAAATTCAGTGTGCTGATAAAGAACACAATCAACATGCCATTCCTTGTCTTTGGAAACTCCCATTTGTTGCCTGGATAATTGGTCTGAAAATTGAGCTCTGCTGTCACTTGCTCTGTGAAGACTTCTCTGACCTTACCCTGAGTCTGATGGAAGCACCCCTCCTTTATGCTCCCTCTTTGCACTTGAGGTTAATTGTACCTTTAGATCTGTATCAAACAGTCCCTGCTTAGTGTCTATAAAACCTTATAGAGAAGGTTCTCAGTAATGTTGATAGATGAACTAGCCTTTTAACTTTATCAAGACCATGATTTAAAAAAATAAAATAAATAAGAGAGCTCATGTATAATGGCATAATTTGGCGTGAACATACTTTATATACAGAGTTACAAAAAATTGTGCTGTGAAGGGATGATTATGATTGTAATGCATTCCACTATTGTCATGTATGTAAGAAAAATAAATAAAAATAATTTTTAAATGCAAAAAAAAGATGATTTTAAATAGGTACATATACACACCCACAAGCACACTATTATACATGCATAACCAAAACAACAACAAAACAAAATCCTTGAATTTGATCCAGCCTCTAGATCCAACTACCATTTTACAGAAAATATAGAGAACTGGAGGTTCTATTATGTGATGTCAGAGGGAGGCAATGAGCAGTACCCTAAATGTGGGAAATTTTGTAAGAATAGCCACATTTCTTTTACTCTAAGGGGAAAAGGAAATGGAGGAGGAAGCCAGTACTGTGGCACACACACATAATCCCAGCTACCAGAGAGGCTGAAGGAAAAGGATCACATGTTAGAGGACAGCCTGGGCAACTTATCAAGACCCTGTCTCAAAAATTTTAGGGGCTAGGGGTGTGGCTCAATGGTAGAGTGCTTGCCTCACATGTGTGAGGCACTGTGTTTGATTCTTAGCACCACATAAAAATAAATAAATAAAGATATTTGTGTCCATCTACAACTAAAAAAATTTTTTTAAAAAATTAAGTGCTGGGATATAGCTCAGTGGTAGAGCACCCCCTGGTTCAATCCCCAGTATACTAAAAATAAAAAAAAAAAGATGGAGGAGGAGCTTATAGAGAGTCTTAAGAAAGCTATCAAGCAATTGTAATGGACATAGCTTTTTTAGATTTTAATTTTAAATTCAGAGAAATATGACCATTGGATATTTAAAATTAAGAAATTGTTAAATTTTTAATTGTAATAATGATATCATTTTAATATTTTAAGCCTCCTTATAGTTATTTTGTTTGTTTTGTGATACTAGAGACTGATTGAACCCAGGAGTATTCTACCACTGAGTTTACATACCCAGCCCTTTTTATGTGTGGTACTGGAAATTGAAGCCAGGGACATTCTACCACTGAACTATATCTCTAGCTCTATATTTTTTAGAGATAGGGTCTCACAAAGTTTGCCCAGGCTGATCCCGAATTTGTGATCCTCCTGTCTTAGCCTCTCGAACTGCTAGGATTACAGGTGTGTACCACCTCGCCCAGTTTTATAGTTATCAAGAACTGGCACAGATTTTCTTATTTTTGGTAGACATCACATCCCAAAGACTTTAGACATTTTGAAAATGTATAGTACATACAATCCCAGGAAGTACTAGAACTAGAGCCTGAAGAGGGGGAGGTAAAAAGTTGTAAGAATGGAAAAGGAAGTGATATTTGCTTTTTAGGATTACTCAGAAGTATGGCCCTCTCTGGCCTCTCCCACCTCCCAGTTTTCTATTTCCTAAGCACCCCTACGCAGTTGTTTCTAACACTTATAGCCCTGCCAATTATATTTTTACCCTGAGGTCAGGAACTACTTTTTAGTAGTTTTGTGCCAAAACTAAATATGTTATGTGTGAGCCTTAAAAAAAATCTTTTTATCTACAGGAGAAAAATCGAACTAGGGTAGAAGCCAAACTAGACAATGTTTGTACCAAATATTAATCTGAAATGTTCTTACTCTTCTGATTACTAGAGAATTGTACTTTAAACATCTTAAGGATGATAGCAAAATAGTATGGAATATAGAAAACAACCTAAATCAGAATTGAGTTTCTTTTAGTTAGCATGTAATAGAATTATATTTTTAACATGTAAGATTGGCAAAAATTCAACTCTAACAATGTCTGTCCTTTAATTGACATATTTGGGCCCTTTATACCTTATGCTGCTACTGATATGTTAGGGCATATGCCTGCCATTTTATTTTTTTGTTTTCTATTATCTATTTTCATTGTTTGTTTTTCCTGAATTATTTTCCTGCCTTCCTGTGGGTTACTTGAACTTTTCTTAGAATTCCACTTTTATTTATCTTAGTGGGTTTTGGATTTTTTTCTTTTCAACTGTAGCATCTTTTTTTTTTTAAAAGAGAGAGAGAGAATTTTTTTAATATTTATATTTTAGTTTTTCAGCAGACACAACATCTTTATTTTATTTTTATGTGGTGCTGAGGATCGAACCCAGCGCCCCGCGCATGCCAGGTGAGCGCGTTACCACTTGAGCCACATCCCCAAACCCCTGTAGCATCTTTTTAAAAAATTTTTTTAGTTGTAGATGGACACAATACCTTTCTTTCTTTCTTTCTTTCTTTCTTTCTTTATTTTTATGTGGTGCTGAGGATCGAACCCAGTGCTTCACACATGCTAGGCAAGTGCTCTACCACAACCCCAGCCCTCATCTGTAGCATCTTTGAGTGTATCAAAGATACATGTTCTAGTTACAACTTGCATCACAGTCTACTGGTGTCATTATTTTACCTGGTATTTTCCAGGTAGATAGAGAACAGACCTTTGGTTTGTGTGGTGTTTGGGTTTTGTTTGTTTGCTTGTTTATACTACATGCTTTGGCCTTTCCATTCCTTATGTCCTGAGGCCCTTAGCCAGTTTGTTTTTGTTTTGTTGTTTTAATGTATATTGTTTTAGTTGTGGATGGACCTTTATTCATGTATTTATATGTGGTGCTAAGAATCAAACCCAGTTCCTAACACATGCTGGGCAAGCACTCGATCACTGAGCCACAACCCCAGCCCACTAGTTTGCCTTTTATCCCTAGCTTTAAAAGCCTTCCTGGGCTGGGGGTATAGCTCAGTGGTAGAGTGCTTCCCTGGCATATTCAAGGTCCCAAGTTTGATCCCCAGTTCTACCAAAAAAAAAAAAAGTCTTCCCATGTTAATTTTATATATGCTGTCCAGGGGATTTAGTTGTACTTAGTGGGAGAGAGAGACTGATATATAAAGTCAAGCACAATGGTGCATGCCTGTAATTCCAGCAAATCAGGAGGTCAAGGCGGGAGGATTGCAAGTTTGAGGACAGCCTTGGCAACTTAGGGAGACCCTATATCTAAAAAAATTTAAAGAACTGGGAATGTAGCTAATGTAACTCATGATTGAGCGCCCCTGCATTCAATCCCTCTTTTTGTGTGTGTGTGTTGGGGGGGGGGGGGCGGTGTACTATCTTCCACATTTAATTTCTTTTTCATCTAACACAGAATTAAGTTGAATTTTCCTTTTCTTTGATCTTCTGAATATACCTTTGACTCTGACCCAACCCACTAGATCCAGCCTTGGAATTTACTCCAAAGGAAGTAGGTTTTTATAGCTGGACTGTCATAGTGTTTCAGGCCATTGCCTTTATTCTGCTCACTCATGTTTCTTTCCTGTTTCTTTATTCTCCTTTGTTTTTGTTGTTTTCTGAGAGCTGCTGTTAACGGAGACCTTTTAGCCACAAGATGGTGCCCCAGAGTAGTTCAAGCTAATTTTTCTGCCCTTCCTTGGGCTTCCACCTTTAACCTAATATTAATAAATTCAGGGCTGTTTATCTGAGCCAGGTTATAGCTGCAAGGACCCTTGTCTTTTTTGTCTCCCTAGCTGGATGGAAATTTTAAAAATCAGTAATAAAAGTATTTTGGTTTGCATTCTTTTCTGTATCTTTACAATGTTGTGGAAATGAATATGGAAAATTTTTAGAATTGTGATCCCTATTAATGAATCCACTTGCCATTTTATATCTAGGCTCATTGAAAATAACTTGTAATCTTGGTATAGTTTTATAAAAAGAATAAGTGGAGCCTGATGCTGTAGCACATGCCTATAAATGCTAGCTATTTGGAAGACTGAGGCAGAGGAATCAAAAATTTGAAACCAGCCTAGATAACTTAACAAGACTCATCTCGAAGAGAGAGAGAGAGAGAGAGAAAGAAAGAGAAAGAAAGATAAGAAAAAGTAATGTGTATTCTGAAATAAATGTACTTTCAATGTCTGAATCCATAAAACAAACTTTTTTAGTATAAATGCCTGCCATAGGTTCTAGAGAACTCAGTTTATTTTAAACTAACTAAATAAATATGCATGCACACACTCATACACATATATGCATATATGTATATATTTAGTTATATATAAATATATATGTGTGTGTGTGTATAGTTTTCTTTTTTTTTTATGTGTAAATAAAAACAACCAGACACAGCTCTGTTTAGAAATCCACTCCTGGATCTAGTGTAGCATAGCCTGTGGTCAGTATTATACATTAATTTGTAATAAGAAAGCATTTTCCTCAGGCTTTCGAAGATTGAAAATTATTAAGGGCTGTTTTCTTACCCGCTTTTCAGAAAACAGAGCCTAACCATTAAGATGACCAGGTAGAAAAATCACTCCACTTACTTGAGATTTTTCTCTTGACCCTTTTGGATGCTGGTTTTGTTTTTTAGCTCTTGGATGTAGTTTCTCAACTAGCCAAACAGAATCTGCAACTGCTGATCCTGGGCCGGAAGCACATGCTAACACAGCGTTTCCGGTGGAGAAAGGATGAGATGGAAAAAGTGCAAAAGCAAGCCAGCTGTTTTTTTGCTGATGACATGTAAGTAATGGAGATAAAAGGTAAATTACACTAGGCTCTAGTCATCTGCTTGTGTGTTACCTGCTTTTGCAATTTTAAAAATGGATGTATATGTACATACCTTATTCAAAAAAATATTTTGATGCAGCTACAAAATATAGTTTCTACAACAGAAGAAACTTAAATAGATGAGGATAAAAGAGATATCAGGAAAAGAGAAATAGGAGGAAGACAAATCAGGGGTGAGATTAGGTAATATCATTTTAGGCAGTGGTCAGTGCAATATAAAGCAAAGTAGAATGAGATTAGGTAGGGGTTAGATCAAAGGGTAATGGTTGAAGTGATCAGGAAAGACCTTTGTGAGGGGGTAAATCTGCTGGGAAGATTGAATGGTAGGAAGGAAACACAAACATTTACAAAGCCACTGTACATGTGCCTATAATCCCAGCTACTCAGTAGGCTGAGGCAAGAGAATGGCAAGTTTGAGGTCAGTCTGAGTAATTTAGCAGGCCCCTGGGAAAAGAGCTGGAAATTTAGCTCACTGGTAGAGCTTCTTTGCCCTTGTGTTCAATCCTCAGAAAAAAAAAAAAAAAACAGTCCTAGGGCAGGAATAAGCTTAGATTTTTTTTTTTTTAAGAGAGAGAGTGAGAGAGAGAGATAATTTTTTTAATATTTATTTTTTAGTTTTCAGCGGACACAACATCTTTGTTTGTATGTGGTGCTGAGGATCGAACCCGGGCTGCATGCATGCCAGGCAAGTGCGCTACCGCTTGAGCCACATCCCCAGCCCTAAGCTTAGATTTTTGTTTGGTACTGGGGATTAAATCCAGAGATGTTTTGCCACTGAGATACATCCCCAGCTCTTTTTATTTTTTATTTTGAGATAGGGTCTCACTGAGTTGCTGAGGTTGGCCTCAAATTTGCAATCCTCCTGCCTCAATCTTCCGAGTTGCCAGGATTACAGGTGTACACCACTGCACCCTGCAAAGTTGGCATTTATGAAGAAAGCAAGAGGACCATGTGAATTGGCTAGAACAGCAACAGGGGAAGTACTTAAGTTTTGAGATAATAGAAAAGTCAGGGACCACATTACAGAGGATCTTATGGGTCCTGGTAGATATACAAGGGGCTTAGATTTTATCCTGAATATAAAGAGAAATTTGCTACTGAGCCACAGCTTCTTATGAAGCAAAAAGAATATGGGGAACATGGTCAGTAAAAAAAAAAAAAATGTAGACTGTCCATGAAGTAAAAAGAAAGCAGCTAACCAGCAGGAGCACAAATCTTCAATAGTACATATGAACTTTTAATGTGCATTTAGGTTTTCATACTAGTTAGGCTAATAACAAAAATTTATTTCTCACTTTGCTTTGGATGATGATTATTTGTGTGCCTCAGCCCTAAGCCTAGGTTTCATTAGTTCCAATGTGATAGCCTCCAGGTTTGTTAGTATTCTCCAAAGTATTTATTCCTAAAAAATGACTCTCTTTGCATGAAGCAGGAGGCCAACTCCTCATCTGAATTCCAAACCAGGTCCCTTTTTTCCTTTTGCTAGGAGAAGGAGCTTCCATTTCTCCAAAAGAAGACCAGATCCTCTTCATACAATCACTGTAGGCAACATTAGTAGTCATTAGGAGTGCATGCTTGGTTCAGATTATAGCCCTGCCACTTCCCATCTGGGAGAGGTATTCCTTTCTCTGGGTCTTCCTTTCTTCATATGTAATCTTCATGATGTTGGGAAGGTTATTTGAGACAATACTTATAAATTATACATGTTAAACTGTTTGTACAGCACAAAATACATGGAAAGCATATATCTTAGTTGCTGTCATCATCATTATTATTTTTCTTTTTTTCTAAGAATTTTTTTTTGTAGTTATAGATGGACAGCATGCCTTTATTTGTTCAGTTTTTTATGCAGTGCTAAGGATCAAACCCAGCACCTCACACATGCTAAGCAAGTGCTCTGACACTGAGCTACAGCCCTAGCCCATCATTATTATTTTTCTTGTTTGAAAGAATTGGATAAATGCAGTATTATAACCAAGAAGTCTGTTGGAAGTTGGTCTCACTGTTTGGTTTTGCAGCAGGTGTTTACTGTACCAGCTGAAGTTCCAAACTCAATTGTAAAGGCTGATTCACTGACCTTCTGTGTCTCTGAATTTGAATATTTAATTTTTAAAAATTTTTTGTTATTTTTAGTTTTACATGACAGTAGAATGTATTTTGACATATTATACATATATAGTTTTAAGCTTCCCATTCTTGTGATTGTACGTGATGTGGAGTTACACTGGTCACGTATTCATATATGAACATAGGAAAGTTATGTCCAATTCATTCTACTATCTTTCCTATACACCCTCTTCCCTTCATTCCCCTTTGTGGATATTTAATTTTTTAATATGACTCTAATTTCTACTAATGTACCAAAGAAGCCTTTTCAAACATAAAGTAGAAAAATAGTATGTACAGTGAATTCCCATGTAATTCTCACCCACCTCCAATAATTACCATCATTTTGCTAATCTTGTTCCATACATCTCCCAACATTTTCTTTTTGTGTTTTTTTTTTTTTTCCAATCTGTTCCCCCCCCTCCCCCGGGGATTTTTAAGGCAGATTCCAGTCATTTCACTTGAACTCCTTTAGTATAAGCTGAATTTTAAGTGGTCCTATTTGGGTCTTTTTAATTAAGGCACAAAGCATCCATATCGCAGGTTAGTCCGAATTTACTGAGCCAAGGTAGTTATTGCCACACACATGAAAAGTAAGTGCTAAGATTGACAATCTGTTGGATACTCTGAATCACTGATTCTTCTCAAAGTAGGAGGAGTCATCCAGTGCTGATCCTAGTGACTGCCCACAAGCTGCTTTGAGATAACAGTTTCAGATTTGGGACTAGCCAGTTATTTGGTGGCTTACAAAGAAAGTGTCATCTTGTCCTAGTACTTTTTTGGAATTTTCTTGAATTTGAGTGAGGAAAAATTTAAAAACTGTGTACATTGTGGTAAGTGAGGCAAATAGGAAAAATGTCCACAAAGAACCAGCTTTTAAGTGTAAAAAGAAAATTGTTAGCCCCATTGAGTTGAAAGAGTCCCAGACACTACTATCCTCTCCCCTCAGCTTTCCCTGTGGACTCTAGATAGTATTGCTTACCAGCTAAGGACTTCCAGGTGGTTTATTAAGTATCACTGAGATTATGTCTGTCAGGAATTCAGAGGCACCTCTAAGAAAAGTAGGAAAATAAGTAAAATGCTTGGTGAAAAATGCTGTCCTCTGTCTCCTGGGGTGTATTTGATTCTGTCCTTTCTTATGATTGGTTCAGCTCAGAAGATGATCCATTCCTTCTATATGCCACACTGAATTCGGGGAATCACTGCAAGTTTATCACAAAAGACCTAATGCGGGATCACAAGGCCTGTCTACCTGATATCAAGACCCAACGTCTATTCTTTAAGTGGCAGCAAGGACATCAGCTGGCAATTATAAATAGGTTTCCAGGATCAAAAATAACCTTTCAGGTATGTATCTGTTCTCTATGTATAATGTTAACAAAGTCAAACATATAGTAAGAATGTAGCATTGTTTAAAAAAGTGTTGTAATTAATTGAAAGCTCTAGATGCTTTGTTGTTGTTTTACTCTGGTATTTGCTGTTTGCCAATTCCTGGAAACAGAGCGTCTGTCAGAGCAAAAGTTCTTGTAGGTCATCCCCCAAATTAACTTATATATTGAAACACCTGGGATGCCATTTGTTGTGACTTCAATTTTGTAATCAATTATGACTTCTTACATGGGTTTTTCATTTCCCTGTTTATTTGCAATGGCTCAAAATTCTTTTTTGTGGGGGAGGTACTGGGGATCAAACCCAGGGGCATTTAACCACTGAGCCACATCCCCAGCCCTTTTTTGCATTTTATTTAGAGACAGGATCTCACTAAGTTGGTTAAGGCCTTGCTATGTTGCTAAAGCTGGCTTTGAACTCGCAGTCCTGCCTCAGCCTCCTGAGTTGCTGGGATTACAGGCATGCACCACCACACCCAGCTTCAAAATTCTTATCCCTACATTTGTCATACTTTTACTTTTGCTGAGTAACTAATTTTTCCTGTTTAAAATCATTTCTGAGGCAGTTTAGATACTTATAGCACAGAAATGCCTGTTGTGAAAACAAAGGGGAAAAAATCCAAAGGAGAATTATTACAGAAAAATATATTGGCCAGAAATGGTGGCATGTTCCTGTAATCCCAGTAACTTGGGCAGCTGAGGCAAGAGGACCACAAGTTTGAGGCCAGCTTCAGCAACTTAGTGAGATCCTGTCTCAAAATAAAATATAAAAAGGGCTGGGAGCCAGGCTCAGTGGCTCACACCTCTAATTCCAGTAGCTCAGGAGGCTGAGATAGGAGGATCGCAAGTTCAAAGCCAGCCTCAGCAACAGCGAGGCACTAAGCAGCTCAGTGAGACCCTGTCTCTTTTAAGATACTAAATAAGGCTGGGGATGTGGCTTAGTGGTCGAGTGCCTCTAACTTCAAGCCCCGGTACCCCCTTGCCTCCAAAAAAGGCCAGGGATGTAGCTCAGAGGTAGAATGCCCCTGTGTTCGAGCCCCACTCCAAAAAAAAAAAAAGAAAAAGGAGAGAAAAGAATAAAGAAAAATACACTGGCCCATTGTTCTGATGGTCAGAAATCATAGAGATGAGGAGATGTGGGACAAAAAAATGCAAAGTTTCAGTTAGATAGTAAGAGTTTATGAAATTTATTGTACGATATGATGATTGACTATTGTTAACAACAACATATTCTTTTGTGTGTGTGTGTGTGATACTGGGGGTTTAATCCAAGGATAATCTACCACTGAATTATACCCCCAGCCTTTAAAAAATATTCTATTTTGAGATAGGGTCTCACTAAATTACCTAGTCTTGCACTTGCAATCCTCCTATCTCAGCCTCCCGAGTGGCTAGGATTACCTTTGTGTGCCACCACACCTGGCACAACATATTAGATCCTTGAAAATTGCTAAGAGAATATATTTTTAAGTGTTCTCACTATAAAAAGTGATAAATAGATGAGGTAACTCATATGTTAATTAGCTTGATGTGGCCATTCCGCAATGTGTAAGTATTTCAAAACACTGCTATATACAATAATTTTTATTTGTAAATTTTAAAAATAAATAAAAATTTATAAAACAACAAATTTACAGGAAATAAGTATCAAATACTTACACAGAGACTCAGTCAGCAAAATCAGGGCTGTATTATGAGAAATGATACAGGACAACTGACCTGATTTCCTCTGAAATCAACAAACAACAACAAAAAGAAAAGCAGATGTAAGAAAAATAGAGGTGGGATGAGAAAAATTGCCTCTAGATTGAAAGAGAAATAAGAGGTATCTCACTGTCACAATGTAATTACCTTAGTTTAATTTCTATTCAAACAAATCATGAAATATACGTACATATAATAATCAGGAAATATAAGCAGTAGAAATTTGATGATATTAAGAATTTATTTATTTATTTTAGAGAGATAATTTTTTGTAATATTTATTTTTTAGTTTTCGGTGGACATTCTTCTGTGTGTGTGTGTGTGTGTTTGTGTGTGTGTGTGTGTGTGTGTGTGTGTGTTGGGATTGAAAACAGGGCCTTGTACATGCTAAGCATATGATATGCCTTATCACTGAGCTATATCTCCAGCCAGTTATTATTACTTCTTAAATGTAATAATTTTATTGATCTTACACTTAAAAAATAAATCCTTATCTTTTGGAGCTATACAGTGAAGTAATACAGAAGAAATGATATCTGAAATTTGCTTCCAAATAATTTTGGTGGTAGATGGATATGGCAAGGAAGTTGGTAAGGTATGGATAAAATAAGATTAGCTGTGAGTTGATAATGATTGAAGCTGAGTATGTGGGAGTTCATTATGCTATTTCTCTACCTTCATATATTTGAAAATTTTCCCTAATATCCATCTTCCAACATTCATCATCACTGAATTAGCTGCTCTTTGAAAATCCATTGTTAAGACAGTGACTACTCTTCCAAAGTAAATTGAGAAGTTGTCTGAAAAGAAAGGGAAATAGCTGGGTAGCCCTTTATCATTATTCTCAATGTTTGAATGTTTGGTTCTCTTTTTAATTCAACAGCATATTCTCACCTATGACACAGTGGTGCAAACAACTGGAGACTCCTGGCACATACCATATGATGAAGACCTGGTGGAAAGATATTCCTATGAAGTGCCAACCAAATGGCTTTGTCTTCACCGAAAGACATAAAGACTCTTACCCCTATGCTAAATTTGTGTTTAGTGCCCTCCTTTGTTAGCATCAGAGCTCTGGTGTTTTTATTGTTTTGTGGGTTTTTTTAGCACTGGGATTAGACCCAGAGGCACTCTACCACTGAGATACATCCTCAGCCCTTTTTGTTTTTTATTTTGAGATAGGGTCTCACTAAGTTGAGGGCCTCAGCCTCCTAAGTTGCGGGGAGTGCCTGGCAGCTTCAGAGCTGTTTAATGCTCGCTTAGAGCATTGCCTCTGTCCTGAAGATAAAAGGGTTTTATTAATACTGTTTGGTTCTATTGGTTTATATGTCAATAAATTGTTATTTTAAGTAAATGATACATAATATCTTTTCTAATTAGCTGCATTTTTTCCGCTAACATTTGCTTTTGGAGGCTTATCCAGAATTGGGGAACTTAATGAAGCCTAAACCATGGGGTCAGCTATTCCACTTCGTTTGGAGGACAGATAGTTCTTCTAGTATCCATTTTGCTGCTTCTGACTTCACCTTCCATTCCCACCAATTATTTCTTCTTCATTTAATTAAGTTAATTAAAATAATTATTTTTAAAATAAATGTTTTTTTAAATAATTATGTTTGTGGGTCTGAGGGTCAAACCCATGGCCTCTTACATGCTATGCAAGCACTCTATCACTAAGCTATATTTCCAGCCCTTTTGTTCGTGCTATAATCCAAATTATAAGCCCTTTTCCAAATTGGTTTCAATCTTTTATGAAAAATAATATTTTTAATTGCTTTAATTTTTTAAATACATAACAACAGAATGCATCACAATTCTTATTACACATGTAGAACACAATTTTTTATATCTCTGTATATATATGTTCACACTAATTTGTGTCTTCATACATGTACTTTGGATAATGATGTCCATCACATTCCACCATCATTGCTAACCCCCTGCCCCCTCCCTTCCTCTCCCACCCCTCTGCCCTATCTATAGTTTGTCTATTCCTCCTATGCTCCCTCTCCCTACCCCACTATGAGTCAGTCACCTTATATCAGAGAAAACATTCGCCATTTGTTTTCTTGGGATTGGCTAACTTCACTTAGCATTATCTTCTCTAACTCCATCCATTTACCTGTTAATGCCATGATTTTATTCTCTTTTTATTGCTGAGTAATATTCCATTGTGTATATATGCCACATTTTTTAATCCATTCATCTACTGAAGGGCACCTAGGTTGGTTCCACAGTTTAGCTATTGTGAATTGTGCTGCTATAAACATTGATGTGGCTATGTTCCTGTAGTATGCTGTTTTTAAGTCCTTTGGGTATAGACCAAGGAGAGGGATGGCTGGGTCAATTGGTGGTTCCATTCCCAGTTTTCCAAGGAATCTCCATACTTCTTTCCATATTGGCTGCACCAATTTGCAGTCCCACCAGCAATGTATGAGTGTGCCTTTTTCCCCACATCCTCGCCAACACATTGTTGTTTGTCTTCATAATAGCTGCCATTCTGACTGGAGTGAAATGGTATCTTAGAGTAGTTTTGATTTGCATTTCTCTAATTGCTAGAGATGATGAACATTTTTTCATATATTTGTTGATTGATTGAATATCCTCTTCTGAGAAGTTTCTATTCATGTCCTTGGCCCATTTATTGATTAAGTTATTCATTTTTTTGGTGTTTATCTTTTTGAGTTCTTTATATAACCTAGAGATTAGTGTTCTATCTGATGTGTGAGGGGTAAAAATTTGCTCCCAAGATGTGTAGGCTCTTTATTCACCTCACAAATTGTTTCTTTTGCTGAGAAGAAACTTTTTAGTTTGAGTCCATCCCATTTATTGATTCTTGGTTTTAATTCTTGCACTATAGGAGTCTTATTAAGGAAGTTGGGACTTAATCCCACATGATGAAGATTAGGGCCTACTTTTTCTTCTATTAGATGGAGAGTCTCTGGTTTAATTCCTAAGTCCTTGATCCACTTTGAGTTGTGTTTTGTGCATGTTGAGAGATAGGGGTTTAATTTCATTTTGTTACATATGGATTTCCAGTTTTCCCAGCACCATTCATTGAAGAGGCTGGCTTTTCTCCAATGCATGTTTTTGGTGCCTTTGTTTAATATAATTGTAATTTTGTGGGTTAGTCTCTGCATCCTCTGTTCTGTACCATTGGTCTACCAGTCTGTTTTGGTGCCAATACCATGCTGTTTTTGTTACTATTGCTCTGTAATATAGTTTAAGGTCTGATATAGTGAAGCCACCTGCCTCACTCTTCCTGCTAAGGATTGCTTTAGCTATTCTGGATCTCTTATTTTTCCAGATGAATTTCACGATTGCTTTTTCTATTTCTATGAGGAATGCTATTAAGATTTTGATTGGAATTGCATTAAATCTGTATAGTGCTTTTGGTAGTATGGTCATTTTAATAATACTAATTCTGCCTATCCAAGAGCAAGGTAGATCTTTCTATTTTCTAAGATCTTTTTTGATTTCTTTCTTTAGGGTTCTGTAGTTTTTATTGTATAGATCTCACCTCTTTCGTTGATTCCCAAATTTTTGTTGTTGTTGTTTTTGTTTTTGTTTTTTTGATGCTATTGTAAATGGGATAGCTTTCTTCATTTTCCTCTCAGAGGATTTGTCACTGATGTACAGAAATGCCTTTGATTTATGGGTGTTGATTTTATAAACTGTTACTTTGCTGAATTCATTTATTCTATAAGTTTTCTGGTGGAGCTTTTGGATCTTCTAGGTATAGAATCATATCGTCAGCAAATAGTGCTAATTTAAGTTCTTCTTTTCCTATACCTATCCCTTTAATTTCTTTCATCTAATTGCTCTGGCCAGTGTTTCAAGAACTATGTTAAATAGAAGTGGTGAAAGATGCATCCCTGTCTTATTCCAGTTTTTAGAGGGAATGCCTTCAATTTTTCTCCATTTACAATGATGTTGGTCTGGGTCTTAGCATAGATAGCCTTTATTATGTTGAGATATGTTCCTGTTATCCCTAGTTTTTCTTGTGTTTTGAACATGAAGGGGTGCTATATATTGTCAAATGCTTTTTCTGCGTCTATTTAGATGATCATATGATTCTTATATTTGAGTCTGTTAATGTGATGAATTACATTTATTGATTTTCTTATGTTGAACCAACATTTCATCCCTGGGATGAATCCTCCTTGATCATGATGCATGATCTTTTTGATATGTTTTTGTATTTGATTTGCCAAAATTTTATTGAGAATTTTGCATCTATGTTCATTAAAGATATTTGGTCTGAAGTTTTCTTTCCTTCATGTGTCTTTGCCTGGTTTTGGAATCAGGGTGATATTGGCCTCATAGAATGAGTTTGGAAGTGCTGCCTCTTTTTCTATTTCCTGAAATAAATTGAAGAGTATTGGTATTAGTTCTTCTTTAACGGTCTTGTAGAACTCGTCTGTGTATCCATCCAGTCCTGGGCTCTTCTTGGTTGGTAGGCTTCTGATGGCATCTTCTATTTCATTACTTGGTATTGGTCTGTTTAAATTTTGTATATCTTCCTGATTCAATCTGGGCAAGTTGTATAACTTAAAAAATTTATAGATGCCTTCAATATCTTCTATTTTATTGGAGTATAAGTTTTCAAAGTAATTTCTAATTATCCTCTGTGTTTCTGTAGTGTCTGTTGTGATATTACCTTTTTCATCACATATGCTGGTAATTTGAGTTCTCTCTCCTTCTCTTTGTTAGTGTAGATAAGGGTCTGTCAATTTTATTTATTTCAATTGTTTCTTTTTATATTTCATCTCTAATTATTTCTTGCCTTCTACTGCTTTTGCTGTTGATTTGTTCTTCTTTTTCTAGGGCTTTGAGATGTAATGTGAGGTCATTTATTTGTTGACTTTTTCTTCTTTTAAGGAATGAACTCCATGCAGTGCACTTGCCTCTTAGAACTGCTTTCATAGTGTTCCAGAGATTTTGATATGTTGTATCTATGTTCTCATTTACCTCTAAGAATTTTTTAATCTCCTCTTTGATGTCTTCTGCGACCCATTGTTCATTCAGTAGCATATTGTTTAGTCTCCAGGTGTTGGAGTAATTTTTATTTTTTATTTTGTCATTGATTTTCAATTTCATTCCATTATGATCTGATAAAATGCATGGTAGTATCTCTACTATTTTGTACTTGCAAAGAGTTGCTTTATGACACAGTATATGGTCTGTTTTAGAGAAGGATCCATGTGCTGCTGAGAAGAAAGTGTATCCGCTTGAAGCAGGTTGAAATATTCTTCAACTTTTGTTTCAAAGATCTATCCAGTGCTGAGAGAGATGTTAAAGTCACCGAATAATAATAAATTTTATTTATTGTGTTGTTATCAATTTGACTCTTGAACTTGAGAAGAATTTGTTTGATGAACACAGTTGTACCATTGTTTGGGGCATATATATTTATGATTATAATGTCTTGTTGGTGTATGGTTCCCTTGAGCAGTATGTAATGTCCATCTTTATCCTTTTTGATTAACTTTGGCTTAAAGTCTACTTTATTTGATACGAGGATGGAAACCACTGTTTGCTTCCACAGTCCATGTGAGTGGTATGATTTTTCCCAACCTTTCACCTTCAATCTGTGTATGTCTTTTCCTATCAGATGAGTCTCCTGGAGGAAGCATATTGTTGGGTCTTTTGTTAATCCAATCTGCTAGCCTGTGTCTTTTGATTGGTGAATTTAAGCCATTAACATTCAGGGTTACTATTGAGACATGGTTTATATTCCCAGCCATATTTGTTTATTTTTGTTATTTAACTTGACTTGATTTTCCTCTTTGATTAGTTTTTACTTTAGGGTACTACCTCCCTCTGCTGATTTTCATTGTTGTTTTTTGTTTCCTCTTCATGGAATATTTTTCCAAGGATGTTTTGTAGTGTCAGTTTTCTAGCTATAAATTCTTTTAACTTTTGTGTATCATGGAAGGTTTTTATTTCATCTTCAAATCTAAAGCTTAATTTTGCTGGATACAAGATTCTTGGTTGGCACTCATTTTCTTTCAGAGCTTGATATATATTGTTCCAGGATCTTCTAGCTTTCAGGGTTTGTGCTGAAAAATCTGCCATTATCCTAATTGGTTTTCCCCTATATGTAATCTGATTCCTTTCTCTTGTGGCTTTTAAAATTCTCTCCTTATTCTGTATGTTGGACATTTTCATTATTATGTGCCTTGGTGTGGATCTATTGTGATTTTGTACATTGAGCGTCCTGTAGGCTTCTTGAATTTGGATTTCCAATTCATCCTTCATGTTTGGAAAGTTTTCTGATATTATTTCATTGAATAGATTGTTCATTCTTTTGGTTTGGACCTCTATGCCTTCCTCTATCCCAATAACTCTTAAATTTGGTCTTTTTATGCTATCCCATATTTCTTGAATGTTCTGCTCATGGTTTCTTACCATTATCACTGTGTGGTCTACTTTCTTTTCAAGATTATATATTTTGTCTTCATTGTCTGATGTCCTATCTTCCAAGTGGTCCACTCCGTTGGTGATGCTTTCATTTGAGCCTTTAATTTGGTTTATTGTTTCTTTCAAGGATTTCTGGTTTTTTTTTTTTGTTTGTTTGTTTGTTTAGAACCTCAATCTCCCTGTTGAGATTATCTTTTGCTTCCTGTATTTGTTTATGTAGCTCCTTGTTGAAGTGATCTTTCACTGCCTGTATTTGCTCTCTTATATTTTCCTTGAGTTCACAGAATATTTTAACTGTGTACATCCTAAACTCCTTCTTTGTCATTTTTCTGCTGTGGCTGCAAATGATTCTAATGTTTTGTTTGGGGCACTTTCTTCCCTTGTCTTTTCATGTTGCTCATGTGTCTTCCCTTCCAGCTCTGTGGATCCAGATTGTTATTGTTTTTACCCTATAAGTTTGTAGTGTTCTTGTAGGATTCCAAGACCTCTCCTTTGTGGGGAAGGACAATGTTAACAGATCCCAATATCAACAATATACTGAACATGTATTTAGAAAAATGCAGATGTTAAAACAGTAAAATTTGAAGGTGAAAAGAAAAATGAAAGAAGAAAAAGGAAAAGAAAAATAAGGGCATATACAATACCTCTATATTATTCAGATGACTCAGTCCTCAAAGTCCTATATCATGCAAAGTTCTTGGTTTCACATATGTTGGGGATGTGAGGGCCGGAGGATAGAAGGGTAGAAGAGAAAAAACAAACAAACAAAAAACTTGAAGGAAGAAACCAGGATTGTAGTTACCTTTAGAGATCCGTATCTTTCCTTCTTCTCTTCTCATCCAATAGGTGGGGTTGTCTTTTGTAAGCTGGTGTTTCTGCCCTCCGGATGGTGGAGGTAACCAGGTCTCACGGGTCTCTTTTGGGGACCACTTGTATGACTTGAGCGCCTGGAGATTTCCCAGTTCCTGGTCTCTCTATTAGGCTCCAAACTTTAGCCCTATCTCCCTCTCCCCTAGCAGTTCCCAATTGAGGAACTTCTCACCCCTGGGCGGCTCCCTGGTCACACTGTACACCTGTATTGGGCAGCTACTGCTGGGGAGGAGAGAAGGTTGGAAACCTGGTACCTGGACGCTGGAGATCCAATCTGGGAACTGCCCCCACCTAATATGGCGAGAATGTTAAGCCAAGATGGTGGTGGTCTGCTTTCATTGCCAGGGTGTCTGGTGAGGTGGGGGGGCAGGCAATGGTGTGGGTAGGTAGCAGCTGAGTGGCCTGCGTGGGAGCAGATGGAAGTCTTGAAAATCTGCAGATGTGTTGATAGGTGATTCTGTTAAGGCGTTTGCTGAGCCTTGCATAGGCTGGAACTTGGGGCTTTGGGTCACTCTGAGGCCCAGAAGCCTGCACAGGGTCACAGCGCTGGTGATTTCTGTGGAGAGCAGCTGTATAGGGTTCATCTAACACTCTCAGAGATGCAATATTCAACCAGGTGAGATCTGGATCACAGAGCAACACAAAATTCTGCCTCCCTCTTGCCCACCATCTTGAGACTCCTCGAAAAATAATATTTTTAAGAGACATCCCAGGGTTCTTTCTCTGTTGCCCAGGCTGGCCCAGAACTCCTAGACTCAAGTGATGCTCCTGCTTCAGATTTCCAGGTAGCCAGGACTACAGCGTATACCACTGCAATTGGCTGTGAACACTATTAATACCATCACTTAGCATGAGGGATTTCTAAAGTATACAAAAACTTTTAGATTTAATCAAATTTAACTGAGTTTCACAATGTAGTTAAGTTTTAATAGGTGCCTGTCAGTTTTACCCTCTCACTAGCCAGTTTACACCTCACTGGCCCTTGATTTCAGCTGAAAATGTGCATATCTACCCATTATGACACTTTTTTCCATCTCACATATAAATGAACAGGCAAAACTAATCTATGGTGATTAAAACTCAGAATAGTAGTTCCATGAGAAAAGGAACATAAGAAAACTTTCTGTGGGTGATAGTTCTATATATTGATCTGGGTAATGGTAACATAGGTTCCTGTATGCGTGTGTGTGTGTGTGTGTGTGTGTGTGTACATGCATGTATATATATATCTCCCCTAAAATTCACACTAAACTCTTAAAATTGATACATTTACATACACCTCTAAAATGTATGTTAGCATAGAAAAGTTAGTTACTTGCATGAAATAAAGGATGACTTCATTTACACAAAACTAATACACATGTATAAGTAGGGTGTGTATTATGTACAGATAAATAATCCAGGAAGAACTCAGAAGAGGTTATTTTATCTTCTTATCCACTAACAGGATTCAACACTACTTCTTGCCTAGACAGAAGAGCTTTCCAGGAAAATGTTTGGTAAATTGAGAGCACTGAAAGATGCTAAGGATTAGAAAGCTCTCATAAATCCAATCTGCTTATTTTCTAAATTTCATAACCTACATGTTTTATGTAAACTACATACATACTTAAGTACACATATAAGAGCCCACATATACCTAGAAAATAGTGCTTCCAGCAAGCTAATCTGTGAGTGTTTGTGTGTGTGAGAGAGATAGACAGACTGGGATTGAACCTAGAAGCCCTCTGCCACTGAGCCACACCCCCAACCTTTTTTATTGTAAGACAGGGTCTCACTACCTTGCCAAGGCTGATGTCAAACTTGACAATACTCCTGTCTCACCCTCCAAGTGACTGGGATTACAGGAGTGCACTACCACACCTGGAATTATCCTAGTTACAAGAAAAAAATGTTTAAAGCATTTCTTAAGTTCATTTAAAAACCTAATGCATGCTGTTATATATAAATAAATTTTTTTAAAAAAAAACCTTATTAACAGATGTGAAAAATTGTGGTATATATGTGTAATAAGAATTGTAATGCAAAAAAAAGTACATGTGTAAAGGAATGAATTGGCATGAACATACTCTATATACAAAGATATGAAAAATTGTACTCTTAAAATAAAAACCTAATGCAAATTCCCCCAAAAAAGAAGCACATAGAGATGGGGGATGATACAAGGAGAATCCTAGAATTTTAGAGTAGGGTGAACCTTGAGTAGCATTAAATACAATAGCCACATTTTAGAGATGAAAAACAGACCCCAAAAGATGATGTAACTTCCTTGAATCCCATAGTTAGTTGAGACATATGACCTGCCTCTTAGATTCCCGGTCAAACACACTTTCCCCTACACAACACTTGATTTAAACTAGAGGCGTTCATAAAAACTCAGACAATACACCCCATACTTAGGTTTAGAAACTATCATAAGCCACGTAAGAGAAAGGGAAAAGAAAAAGTAGAAGGAAAAGAGCATACTTAAAAGGGTAGAAGAATCCTGAATGACCCATGAATGTGCAACACTGTGAAAGAGAAATTACATTCTTTAAACTCTAACACTGTTCATAAACAGAATTCTAACTCCTGCTTGCAGTTAATTGAGGTGCATCTGTTCTCTTCCAGGAATAGGAGGAACTTTGTAGGGCTTCTTAGAGTAAATCACACTGCTGCATTGACCCCGGGGAGGGTAGGTGTCTCTTAGAGAAAGCAGTGGAACCAAGCACTTAGGCTGTCCATTTGTATTCTGCTCACCTCAATGAAACAAAAGCTACCTGTAACCAAGAGCCAAGATACAGTTAAAAGAAGGAATTCATTAAAAAGATATTCTCTGAATTGATAGTTTTTATTTTTATTTATTTATTTATTTTTGGTACTAAATATTGAAACAGGGGTACTTAACCGCTGAGCCAAATCCCCAGCCTGTTTTTATTCTATTTATTTGTTTGTTTGTTTGTTTGTTTATTATTTATTTAGAGGCATGGTCTTCCTAAATTGCTGAGGCTGGCTTAGGACTTGTGATCCTCCTGCCTCAACCTCCTGATCTGCTGGGAGGATTGATAGTATTTTTAAAGTCACTCATACATTGAAGGCTTTGAAACAGAGTATTGACTCTACCACTTGAAACTAAGGAAGAAATTTAAGTTAAAAAGGGAATGTTCTTTAGAAATGTTTGCAGTTATTCCCAAATACTTTGTCCTTCCCTCTGCCCTCCAGTCTTTTCTTCCTGCTGTTCTCAGATCCAGTAAATAAAATCTTAAGAAGCCCGAGTTTATTCTCTCAGGGATCCATTGGGACTACCTCATCTGATGTGCCTATTCATATTAAATTAATTTTCTCTTTAAATTTCTCCCATATTTTTATTGGTGCATTAGAGTTGTACATAATGATGAGATTTGTTGTTACATATTCATACATGCACACAATATAACAATATTAAGTTGGTCAGTATCACTGTCCAGCACTTCTCTCCCTCCATGGAGTGGGACCTTCCTTTCCTCTACTGATCTCACTTTGATTTTCATGAGATCCCCACCCCATCTCCTTCATTGCCTTTTTCTTCTCTAGCTTCCACAATGAAAGAAAACTTAACAACCTTTAACCTTCTCAGTTTGGCTTATTTTCCTTAACATAACTGTCACTGCTCCATCCATTTTTTTCAAATGACATAATTTCACTTTTCTTTATGACTGACTTAAAACTCCACTATGCATATATTCCACATTTTCTTTATCTATTCATCCATTGATGTATACCTATTCTGGTTCCATAGTTTGGCTATTGTGAATTGAGCTGCTATAACATGGATATGAAGGTATCATTGAAGTATGATGACTTTAATTCTTTAGGATAAATACTGAGGAGTGGTATAGCTGGATCATATGGTGGTTTCATGCTTAGTCTTTTTTTTAATAAATCTTTTTAAAAATATTTTATTTATTTATTTTATTTTTATGTGGTGCTGAGGATCGAACCCAGGGCCTCGCACGTGCTAGGAAAGTGTTCTACTGATGAGCCACAACCTCAGCCCGTCATGCCTAGTCTTTTGAGGAACCTCCATACTGATTTCCATAGTGCTTGTACTAATTTTACAATCCCACCAACAGTGTAAGTCTTCCTTTTTCACCACATCCTGTCCAACATTTATTATTATTTGTATTCTTTATGATTACCATTCTGACTGGTGCAAGATGAAATCTCAGTATAGTTTTGATTTGCAGTTCCTTATGCTAATGATGTTGAACACTTTTTCATATATTTCTTGACCATTTGTTTTTCTTCTTTTGAGAAGTGTCCAATTCATTTTCCTATTTATTAGTTGGGTTGAATTTTGGGTGTAAGTTTTTTGAGTTCTTTATATATTCTAGGTATTAATCCTCTGTACTTACAGAGTAGCTAGTGAAGATTTTCTCTCATTCTGTAGGTTCCCTCTTCATATTCCTAATTGTTTCCTTTGCTGTGCAAAAGCTTTTTAATTTGATGGCATCCCATTTGTTAACTCCCAGAATTATTTCCTGAACTTTAGGGGTCCTCTTGGGAAAGTTATTGCCTTTGTATATATACTGGAGTGTTGACCTTATGTTTTTTTTTTAGGAATTGCATTGTTTCAGGTCTAATTCCAAGGTCTTGGATCCATTTTGAGTTGATTTTTATGCAGGGTGAAGATAAGGGTCTAGTTTCATTTTTCCACATATGGATAATCGTTTTCCCAGCACCATTTGTTTAAGAGGCTGTCTTTTCTCCAATGTATTTTTTTTTTTGTCAAGGATCAGATGAATGTAGATGTGTGAGTTTGTCTCTGTGTCTTCTGTTTTGTACCATTTGTCTATGTTTCTGTTTTTATGCTAGTACCACGCAGTTTTTGTGATTATAGCTCTGTGGTATAATTTGTGCAATCCCCACCTAGGATTGGTCAGAGTTAGCAGATAGAAATACAGGATATTGTGGTATTGTGATACCTTTACCATTGCTTTTTTAGCTTAGAATTGCTTTGGTTACTCTGGGTCTTTTATTCTTCCAATTGAATTTTAGGACTGTTTTTTCTAGTTCTGTGAAAAACGTCAATAGTATTTTGGTGGGAATTGCATTGAATCTGTACACTGCCTTTTATAGTATATCCATTTTAACAGTATTAAGTCTGCCTATCCATGAACTTGGTAGGTCTTACCATCTTCTGAAGTCTTCAATTTCTTTCTTCAATGTTCTAAAGTTTTCATTGTAGTCTTTTCATTGAAGTCTTTCACCTCTTTTGATTTCCTGATTTCTTTCTCTGCGGTTTCATTGTTGGTTATATATAGGAAAGCTCTTGATTTATATTTATTGATTTTGTAAACTGCTACTTTGCCATATTTGCTTATTAGCTATAGCAGTCTTTTGGTGGTATTTTTTAATTTTTTTCAGATCTTCTAAGTATGGGATCATACTGTCTGCAAACAGTGATGATTTGACTTCTTCCTTTCCTGTTTTTTTTTTTTTTATTCCTTTTATTTCTTCTCTTGCCTAATTGCTCTGGCTAGAATTTATAGCACTAATTAAATAGGAGTAGTGAGAGTGGATATCCTTGCCTTGTTCCAGATTTTAAAGGAAATGCTTTCAGTTTTTCCCCATTTATTTTTGAGTTGGCTTTGAGTTTTTCACATATAGCCTTTATGATGTTGAGGTAGATTCCTTGTATCCCTAGTTTCTTCAATGCTTTTATCATGATTGGATGCTAAATTTTGTCAAAGGCCTTTTCTACATCTATTGTTTCTCTTTAAATTTGCATTTAAATATAATTACTGCTTCCTTGACCTTTTAGCAGATTTTTCACTTATTTTAATTGTCCTATGGTACTATAATATCTATTGTAGGGATGGGGATATAATCTAATTGGTAGAGTGCTTGCCTCGCATGTATAAGGCCCTGTGTTCAATCCCCAGCACCACCAAAAACAAAAAACTATTGTAAATGTTCACATTAGACTCTTCTTCCCTGGTAGGTGTTTTGTTTTTTGTTTTTTTGTTTTTTTGTTATTCAGGCTAACCTAAAACTCCTATCTAACCCTCCTGATTATCTGACATATTACAAGTGAAACCACCCTCACCCAGGTCCTGATAGCTTCATTCTAAAGCAAGAATGAAAAGCAAGGGTTTACTAGATATAGGCACCTGAATTCTGGTTTAATACAGGGACTCTTCATTTACTAAAAACTAAAATTATCAGGGCAATTGGGACAAAGCTAAACAGAGTCCAGATCTGATATTTTTCCCCATCCTTCATCAATTTGGAATTTATAGAGAAGTCTTTAAGGGAACCCTTTTGGGAATGACTGGGAATATAGAGTATAGAGCACTGTTATGCAATGGTGGTACTGAGGTTTGGACATTCTTTCAGAATGAAACTTACGCAGTCTGTTCTGGGATTCTAGAACAACTGCCTAGTAACAGAGAAACTAGGCATCTGCTAGAGCTTCCTGTAGCCCACAAGGAGGAAGCAGGATTGCCAGAAAAATACAGGACTCCCAGTAAAATTTGAATTTCAGGTAAATATTTTATTTTAAAAGAAATATGTCCCAAGTATTCCAGGGACATATTTCTGCTAATAATACCGTCAACTGGAAATTCACATTATCTGATATCCTGTATTTCTATCTGCTAACTCTGGCCAATCCTAGGTGGGGATTGCATGAAAGAATAAGGACTAGTGGGAATGAGGCATCAATAGAGCTGGTAGCCCTACTGCCAGGAGGAGGGGAGTAAGAGTAAGACAGGAAGCTGGGGATATAGCTCAGTTAGTAGAGTGCTTGTCTTCCATGCACAAGGCCCAGCACCATCAAAAAAAAAATTAATAAAAGGCACTTGGAAGGGGGCAGAAAGGAAAGAAGACTGCTTATCTCATCCCTTACTAATGACAAGCAGTCTACTTAAGTCTATGCTATATAAATAGGGTTCCATTCAGAGATCTGCTTAGAGGAAGTCAGAAAATAGTAGAATGAAAGAAAACACAAGAGGCAATACAGAGAAGTAAATTTAATAAGTCTTGAAAATAGTCTTTAATTTTCTCAAATCGTCTCCATTTTACGCTGTTTGAAGATTTCTGAAGTTCTCCCTAGTTTGTTTTTCATTGACAATATTTGATCTGGCAAATGCCTCCAGAGACTACAATATACACAACTTGCTTCAAGTGAGCAACTGAAATAAACAAGAAGATAATTATCTAGTCACTGAGGCAGCTGAAATTTTTTTTTTTTTTTGCTAGCAGAGTATCCTCAGAAGTATACTCTAGTCAAATAGATTGGGTTATTCAGATAACTATGATAATTTTCTTTTTTAATAGTTTTTAAAAATATTTTAGTTGTATATGAACACAATGCCTTTATTTTTATGTGGTGCTGAGGATTGAATCCTGTGCCTTACATGTGCTATGCAAGCGCTCTACCGCTGAGCTACAACTCCAGCCCCAATAATTGCTTATAAATAGCAGTAACGTGAAGGTTTTTGGGGTGGCTCTTTACAAGAAATTTGCTATGAAGTTCATTTCAACCACATTGAAATGACTGCTCCAGTTATCTCTTTGATGCTATTTAAAATCTTGTTTAAGAAGCAAATACTTAAAAAATCACTGATAGGTTCCTTAATCCCCAGTATGTTAGAGAAATAAATTCATTTTCAAGAGACTAAGTCACTTTGTCTCATCACTTTCAACTGAGCTAGATAGAACATTATTAGGTTTCAAGTTCAGTTCACATCTATGTATTTATTTTTTTTCAAGCATATAAAGCAGGGTTTATTTTAAAAGGGGTAACAGACTTCTCCCGGGAGGGAGAAATGGGCCATTGCTGGTATCCTGGTATCCTAAGAAGCGAGGTGTTCTGCCCTTTTTATGTGTCTAGGCTTCCTTTGTTCTCCTGCCTTTTCCCCCCTTATCTTTCTCCTTCCTGTGTTCATGACTAGGCCCAGAAATGCTCACATCTATGTATTTAAAGACCTTTTGTTGTTGTTTTGTTTTGTTTTTGTACTAGTGATTGAACCCAGGGATCCCCAGCTCTTTTTATTTTTTGAGACAGGGTCTCACTAAATTGCTAAGGCTTGAACTCTCAATCCTCCTGCCTCAGCCTCCCAAATTGATGGGATTACATGTGTTCGCCACCATACCTGGCCTAAAGTCTTTTTTTTTTTTTTTTTTTTTTTATGGTGATGGGGATTGAACCCAAGATCTTCTGCATGTAAGGCAAGCACTCTGCCAACTGAGCTGTATCCTCAGCCCTAAAGTCCATTATTAAAGGAGATCTCTTGTGGTATTTATGACAACATCAGAACAGAAGAACATCAGTGTCCTGATACATGCAAATGGAATTCCTGAAAATTCTGTCCATTTGGCTGTTGTAGAGCACAGTGGAGTGCTGCGCTGGGAGAATGGGATAGAGTCATCACCTGTATGAAACAGGTTCCTTTGGAGGTAGCTATGGCAAGACCTCGAAAAGGTAAGTCCCCCATCTAGACTTGTTACCTAAGATGTACTATAATAATATAGTATATCACCTCCTATGTCCATCTTTTTTAATGGGCACTAATAATTCTTTGGAAGTAAATTGTTCTTGAAGTTTCTTCTTTTCAATGACCTTGCCCTAGAACCGAAAGTTACATTTTTTTAATCCTGTTCCGTAGCTGACATCTATTACTATTGTTCGTACGTATATCCATTTTCTAAAAAAAGAATCATTCTGTGTACACTTCTTTGTAACATTTTTTAATCTGACAGAAAATGAACACTTTTTCTTGTTCTTATAGTCTTCTACCACTTCTTCCTTATGTATTCTATTATGTAATCATAAAATGTAAATTTATAAAAAGAATCAACTAGCTTAAATTACGGCATTGCTGTATATCATAAAATACTATTCACATATTTTTATACTCAAATTTCTCCTCAAGGTTTGCTTATGTTCAGAAGGAAATTTGTGTTTCAGGAAGCTGTCTCACTGATAATAGCTATTGGCTCAAATTAAAGGTCACGTCCTTTGGCACTTGGTCCATTCTGGCAGGAGTGGTCAAATCCTTAATGAAATGGGTATTTTCCAAATCAGGCCCTCTGATCTCTGCTCCTAAAGAAATAAACTCTGATCAGACCATGTTTTTGATGAGAACTGCTGCTTTACACCGATAAAGAAGGTTTTTTTTCTTTTTTTTTTTTTAAGTCATGTGATTCTTTTTGTTCCTTGACACACCAAGGGAAGTTTATGTGAGGAAATCAGTATTGAACAGTTTGTACTGTTCAGATGTCAATAGGATACATTTTTCTTCCCTTGCCAGTATTACTGCAGATTTTAACTCCATAAAGATTTCAACTCCATCCATGTTCTGGTCTCATTGTTTGTTTCTTAACCTCTTCTACTCTTGGTTTTTGGCGTCTGTGAATGGCCATCCTGAACCTCTTTAATTGCTTAAAACTGCTCTAATTTCAGGATTTCAAACTTTGAAATTCCTCATTTGGACCATGACTCCCTTACCTGCCCTACTTCTTCAACCCACCCACCAGTCCCTTGACTAGTTTTTGGGCCTGTCCCTTCCAAGCCTACCAGGCTTCTATTGCCCATCCCCATCTGGCTTTACTTCCTTCCTCCCCACCTTTTTCACTCCACCCCTCAAAGCATTCATATGAGGAACTGCTTCAATAGCAGTCCAGATAATTTCATTCTTTTCACCTCCTACGTCCATCTTTTCAATTCCAGACCTACTGTAGAGTAGCCACATTCTACTTTCTTCAGTCCTGTATACCACAGTATTGCTAAAAAAAAAGTCATGAAATTATGCTGTTGGAACTTCACTCTCATTTGAAGGTCCTTTTTATCCATTTTGCATTGAATTCCTTTACAATCTTGAAAAACAACTAATTTGAGGCTCTTATTTTTTCTCCTGTAAGTGGCGAAGGTGAATGAATCTGAGTGGCCACAGGCTACCCAGGAGATGGTCAGTTGCAGTACTTATCAAACTTTAATGGGTACAGAAACACTTGGAGATCTTACTTAAAATGCCAGTTGTGGGCCAGGCATGGTGGCACATGCCTATAATCCCAGCAGCTCAGGAGGCTAAGACAGGAGGATAGTGAGTTCAAAGCCAACCTCAGCAATGCCAGTTTTAGGTGAGGATATAGCTCAGTGGTAGAGTGTGTGCTTAACACCAAAGAAAAATATGTCAATTCTGATTCAGGTGTCCCTGGTAATGCCAATGCTGCAGGTCATAATTTAAGTAGTAAGGGCCTCATTGAGCTCCAAGATTATTTTTTTAAAAATAAAAAGGGTAACACTCATGATTCTAAGTCATAATCATATTTTTCATTCCCAGCAGACAACTAGAAACTGAAAGCCATGAGCCTCTCCAGCAATGTTTATCCTTTCCTATCCTGAGGCTTTTCTCCCTTTTCTTTCCTAGGTTTCCTTTTCTACTTGCTTTCATACTGTCCCTCCTTGCTGAGTTGGGATCTTGTTCTTTCAGTTATCTCTTCCCACTGGCTCCTTCCCATCTACTTACAAATACCTTCAGACTTCTGGACTAATAAAACTGTGCTTTCCCAGGGATAGTTTCATAGTGAAATTTCACAAAGGACCTCTCTCTATGCCTAGTCTCTTTCCAATTCCACATTTGCAACTGACCATCATCTCTGGGTAGCCTGTGGACACGCAGATTCATTCACTTTGGAAACAACTCATTCATTTGTAAGAGTGTTACTGGTAATAGTAAAATTAGAAATAAGTAACTGTTCAAATTGAAGGAAGAAATAAGCAGTTTTAAATGTTGCAGTAATTAAAATAATACTTCATGTGTTAGCATAGAATAAATACAAAAGCAACTATGCCATATTTTAAATAGGAAAGAAGATAGTTTTAGAGGAAAACGTCTGAAAGGAATGACATTTTATTGATTCCAAAATGTTAACAGGTATCTCTGGGTATTGAGGTTGCAGATGAATTTCACTTCATCATCTGTATACTCTGAAATTTTTAAAGTATGTATAATAGGGAATTACAATAAGACTCTTCTGTAGGAACTGAGGCACAAATACAGTAGATAACCTGATTCCCAGGTGAGTGTGAGGCAGACCCCCATATATAGATTTTGCAAAAGGAATGAAGAAGAATCTGTCCACAACTCTGCTCTCTGAGTCAGATCAAAGATATAAAGGAGTCAGAGAAAGAAGAATGATAAAGATGTTTCCTTGGAGAAAGCTGCTGCTATGCTCTGAGTTCTTTGGGTGCCTCTAAATCAAAAGGCTCCAGGAAACATGTCTTCATACTAGGATTTAGAGCTCGTAGTATGGGGGGGACTCAGAGAGGTGATGCCTGAGAAAGTTGAACTGTAGATAGGGCCTGACTGTATGACTGGAAATATAAAGGATGACAGAAAGGCTGGCAAAAAGCATTGGGATGGAAGCCAGGGAAGGCTGCTGCCTTGAAATTGGCCTTCACTGCCTATTTCCTGAGAGCCATATGGGTACCAACAGTGGGAAGAGAGTTGCCTTAGAGCTGTCTTGAACTAGAAGGAACTTTATGGATGCCTAGGGATTGAGGAAGGAACTGCAAATGACTACCTAGATATAAAGACATAGTGACCCACCAGAAAACCACTGAAAATTTTTCAAGAAAAGTAGCCCAGAGAGGAAGCATAGGCTTTAATTACTTGCCAGGCTTGAGACACCAGCCTTAAACATTTGCTAAGCCTAGAAAGCATTAAGTCACCCACCCCTCACCTCTCCTCATCTTAACCCTCTACTGCTTATCATCCACCTGGCTGGAGCAAGAAAAGAAGCAAGTAGGGGAGGAACTAAACTAGGAGTGATTAGGAAGGAAAAGTCAGCCATGCTCCCACCCTATTTACACTGAAGGCTTTAGCCAACCTAAACTGGCAGAGTAGAATGCTGTAATGCTGTTTGAAATTTTTGTTGTTTTAGAACTTGGTATTCTAATTTCTGAATTAAGACTGCACTTATTAAAGTGACATTGTACTATGAATGCATAGTACAATGCATAGTACAATCTAAGGGGAACAGAGAAGTAATGGGAACTCTAGACTTTTTTTGGTCCTGGGGTAGCCCTACCACTGCGCTACATCCTCTGTCCTTTTTTAAATTTTGAGACAAGGTCTTGCTAAGTTGCTAAGGGTCTCACTAAATTGCTGACTGGCCTTGAACTTGCAATCCTCCTGCCTCAGCCTCCCAAGTCACTGAAATAACAGGTGTGTGCCACCACTCCCAGCTGAACTGCTAGTTTTTTTTGTTTGTTTGTTTGTTTGTTTGTTTTTGAGTACAGGGGATTAAACACAGGTGCACTCAACTCATCCCCAGTCCTTTTTTTATATTTTAGAGACAGGGCCTCACTAAGTTGCTGAGGCTGCCTTTGAACTTAACAATCCTCCTGCTTCAGCCTCCTGAGTCACTGGGATTATACTACTGTGCCCAGCTACTAGAATTTTTATCTAGGAAGAAAGAGCAAAGGAAGAATGGGAAAACAAAAATCAAGTTATATCACAATCTGTTCATAATGCTTGTTGCCAGAAGCCCCCTTATGATTTCCTCCTCCATTTCTTATCCCCAAAAAGGTAACAGGTCTTCTAATAGTATAAATTTGTTTTTGTCTGTTTTTATATTTTGTACACATGGAATCATTCGGGATTTTGTTTTATTTATGGTTTCTTTTATTCCACATTTTGTGAGGTTAATCCATGTTGTTGCAAGAAGTTATATTTCATTCATTTTTATGCAAATGGTTTTATTTGTTACTTAAACCATGGTTTTCTCATGCTGGCCTGACAGCACCAGGGGTGTGGGACAGGTTGCTGAACTATGGGTGACAGTAGTAGCCAGCAGATTAGTGACAGAAGTGAGAAGGTACTGCATTCTGAGTGCCTATCACCTGATTCCCAAGAGAATATCATGCAGCCCAAGTACAGTGTTGGATTGAGAAGAGCTGAGGCAGGAACAGTCTCTATGTGTCTCCCCACTCTGGTGAGAATGGATCTCACATGATACAGAGCCCACTGGAAGGCTCCAGTCCTGTTGAATTGAGCAGACTAGTGGCAGCACCTTTTGCTTTCCTTTATTTATTTCCTGCAGGGCTGCCTATCTCAGGTCTCCCTTCTTCACCTCCCAGGCCTTTGGCAAAAGTCACCATGATTCCTGGGGAAAATCCTGCAATTCCCAGACCTTTCCTGGGATCAGTGTCTGATCTGATAGAGGTAGCCTATGGGACCTGGTTTCCCAAAGTTCTGGCAGATCCTAGCACTTGTCCTGAGTTCCAATGCTGCTCACTAGAGGCCGTCTTAGTGGCAGTGCTCTGTGCATCCAGCCAGTGGGAAGCGGTGCTCCAGGACTTAGCGGTTAACTGCAATGATGTAGCAATTGAGCCTGGGCTTTCTGCTTGGGGAGCCTCCTCTATTCAGTGATCTCCTGCACACTCCTGGATCTGGAGCCATTCCTCAGCCCCCTGGTCCCCACTGCACTGAAACAGGCCCTGGAATCTGCAGCAGGTCAGCATCCTGGAAGATGTTGGCCGAGGCCTGCCTGTGGCCCTGGGCTTCAGTGGGGGCCTGCCAATAGGACAGCTCACTCACTACAGGGCTGGGGTGCCCATTGTGAGCACGCTGGTTGCCCAAGGCAGGCCGCACGCAGTCCAGAGCTGGCCCAGGCCACCTCAATAACAATCAGGTTTCCCCAAATTCATTCATTTGTATTATTATATAATGTTCTATAATATAAATATACCACAATTTGTCCATTTACTGATAAGCATTTGGATAGCTTCCAATTTTTGCCTATTACAAACAATCCTACTGTGAATAGTGTATTATTTTTAATAATGAGGTGGGAAGCTCTTAAAATTCTTGCAAATAATCTCTTTTCTTTTCCCACTATTACCATCCTAGTTTAAGTCTTCAAAATCTTTCACTTGGATATCAGCAGCCTCCTCATTGATAACTATAGCTACAATTAATCATAAGTATTACTACCAGGTTATCTATCCAAAGCATAACTCTAGTCATGCCACTCTTACTCAAAAAATATTCAAGATGTGTCCTAGTCATTGCCCTAGGCAATGGCCTAGCTTGTCCTAAACTCAGACCCTCATTTTCTTTCCCTGCTTCTCTGTTCATGCCATTCCCACTTCATGTTGCGCCAAAGTACCACCCACTTAGATGCTTCTAACATCTACATGCTTCTTCAGCTGGCAGTCTTAAATGCCTTCTGGCTCATCTACATATAAGGTCATTTCCTTATTTGCAGTGCTCTGTTGCAGTCATCCTGATGGCTTTGCTTTCATTCATCTTTCATCTTCCTCCCTGAACTCTGGTGGGGACCCCATCACGTTCATGGTGTGTTTCCTACAGCAGCTAGTGCAGCTTCTTGTCCATAGAAGGGGCACAGAGAATGTTGCTGAAGTATTTTGGAGAAGTTTTTAGAAAATGTCTTCCTGATTTTTACCTCTCATGCCTACTTCTCCTTTGAGTGAATTCCCCTCTCGCTCCTTGGTATTTTGTTTGAGCTGGCTTGCCCAGGAACTTAGTCTGTGGTATCACTGATCCTCAAGAAAATAACTTCTCAATACTGCTTTCTGTAATAATACCATTTAACAACCTTCCTTCTCTAAATGAATTAGAGATAGGGTTAGGGTCAGGGTTAGGCATCTTGTACGTACATGGCACTGTAGTAACCGGAATAAAATTTGCTGTGCAGTTGCAAGACATCATTCCAGAGTTTTAATCTTTTTCAATATATTTTTTTTAGTTGTAGATGGACACAACACCTTTATTTTATTTGTTTTATTTTTTTGTGGTGCCGGGGATTCGAACCCAGTGCCTCACACATGCTAGGCAAGTGCTCTACCACTGAGCCACAGCCCCAGTCCCAGAGTCTTAATCTTAAGAACGTTTTAATGTCTAAATCTGCTGTCTCGGGGCTGGGGATGTGGCTCAAGCGGTAGCGCGCTCGCCTGGCATGCGTGCGGCCCGGGTTCGATCCTCAGCACCACATACAAACAAAGATGTTGTATCCGCCGAAAACTAAAAAGTAAATATTTAAAAAATAAAATAAATAAATAAATCTGCTGTCTCTGGTTGATTTTTAAAACTTGCATTTGTTTCACCACTATGGATGAAATGCACTTTGAGTGAAGTTTGGGAATGTCAGCTGAAGTTCAAGTCATTTCAAAGCAAATAGAAGATAAAACTGGAGCACTGTCTTGCTTTCCCATCAGTAACTGAATTCTCAAGAACCAGTTCCTGAATTTAATGACTGAAAAATATTGGTTAAAATGACCAGAAACCTCATTTATTTGCATCCTTTCTCATTCTCTCCATTTACCCCAAGAAAACTTGATTCTTCTGAGCATCAGAGATGACTTAATTTTGTGGTAAGAAAATAGGAATTAGGGGAAGCCAATTAGGAAACCTCAAGGAAGAGGAAGTGTCTCTAGGCTGAAAGGAAGGCTGTTGAGTCTTATTTCCTCTTTGTTCTTGACTCACTGTCTTGGTGCCTAGCCAACTTCTGCATCTCCCTTTCTTTTACCTGATCAGGGAGCTGGGGTGAGGGAGAAATAGAGTAAATAAAGTCTAAATAAAATTCATAAAGATCCCAAGATGTAAGGAAACACCAGAGGTGGGAAATATCAGTGAACTGAAATTTGCAGTTTCATTCCTCTATCCACATCATGGGTGACGCTGCATGTATATAGGACAGGGTAGGTAAGAACTGGCTGCTTTCCAAAGTAGGAAGAAGATAGAGTTTCACTTCTGAATAATTGCATGTGCAGTGCAGATCTGTGTAGTACTTGGCTTCATTCCTTTTTTTAAAATATTTATTTATTTTTTAGTTGTATTTGGACACAATATCTTTATTTTATTTACTTATTTTTATGTGGTGCTAAGGATTGAACCCAGGGCCTTGCTCATGCTAGGCAAGTGCTCTACCGCTGAGCCACAATCCCAGCCTGACTTCATTCTTTAGTAGGGATAGAACAAAGCAAACTAACAAATAATCCAGTGCTTCTTCACCAGTGCCTACTTCTTTCACAAAGAGAAGCTGACTTCAAGTCTACTGGTAAATGGCTTATTTTCACTGAAGTGGTGAGCTTTATGTTTTTAAAGTGGGTACAGAATGCTCCCTTATTTGAGAGAAGAAACTGAGGTTGTGGGCACCAGGTAGTCTGTGGCAAGGCTCAGATTCTGATACTTAGCAGAGCCTGATGGTGTTCAAAGCTCAGGATCTTATCTCTCTCTTCCCCATTTTATTTTTCACTGGAACATTTGCTGTTCTTTCAAGCTATGAAGGGCTTCCGGTGTTATCATGCTTAAGGGGAAGTCATATGTTAAAAACCACCAACGGCTAAGCCCATACCAGCTGGTGTCTTCCATTGCCTCCTTCCAGTTTCTGGGGAGACCTGTGAGAATTCTCTTTCACACAGTCCTGTTCATGCCACTCTTAGGAGAAACAAGAAAGCTGAGCATTGGGTCTTCATTTAAAGCAGTATTGGGGAAAACAAGAGAAACATGAAAAGTTATGAGGATAATACTTAAGTTATATGAGTATAATACTTAAGTTGTTATAAATAAAAATCAAGGGTGAATTGAAAAGCTAAAGGTTTGAGCTCTATAGAAGGGGTTTATGGATAATTGTATTTAAATGTCATTTGGATTGAGCTGATAAAGGTTTATTCCCTTACAAACCAAAGGAAAGCATTTGTCATTTTGGGTAATGGTTGAGACTCCAGGCATAGAATAACAGGTACCTATGACTGCTATGTTGACAGACACTGTATTGTACCCTTCATTGGGACTAGAAAGTGAGAAAACCACACTCACACTAGATGTTATAGACAAGATGGCTGAGGAGCATTATTTCACTGGCCAAGTAAGGGGTTTGAAGGGCATATGAATAGAAGCATAATGAAGTTACCTCATATAAGTCACAGAAATCACACCCTGGCCCACATTTGACTTCTCCTTAGCCCATAAGTGATAGAATTAGAATGCAGATAAATCACCCTTTTTTCCTTCTCCAAGACTCATTCAGAATTACTGTACTCCTAGGTAACCAATCATAACTAGTATAGTGCAGGAAGAACTTGCAGGCCTGAGATTGATCTTAGAAAGATTAAAACAATGGAAAGATACAAATAGGGTCAGGTTCTTGCCCTCAAGGAGTCCTCTCAGGAGGCTCTGGACTGGAGAAAGTCTGGCCAGGGAGCTGGGCAGAGTCCTATTTCCCTCTCATTTTTTACCCAAAGCTGTTATATCCCTAGCTGTCCTGGCCACAGTTGTCTTTTGGGGATCCTTAACATCAGGAAATCTCAACTCTTCTAAAATACTCCATGATCAGTATTTGTAGCCAACTCACAGGGCATTGTTTCCAATTCCTGCTAACATCCATGGAAACCCAGGCCTCATTTTTCTATTCCCTTGGCTCACTGAAACTGCCAGCAGAGTGCCTTAAGCTAAGGGCTAAATTCTTATCTTGCCTTTAAGCACCATATGATCAGCATCTCAGCAGTCACTGGGAATCTACACTGCTATTTCTTACCTTTGCCTGTGGGTAACCTCTACCTTCCACCTTCTTCCACCCCCGGGGAGAATATAGGCCTTGCCAAACAGAGGCCCCCAGGAAATTTTCCAAGACTCACGAGATGTCAAGTCATCTCTAAAATTTTTCAAAAACCCAGAAAGTCATTTCAAAAACCTAATTTAGTGCCCCCCTGCCCCAAAGAGAAAGATCAAATTTTCCACACAGACACAGCAAATCTGCCCCACAGGCTCATGTTAAAGCTGCAGAAGTATTGGTGCCCAGACTACAGTGAAAGCTCCCTGACCCAGGGGGAAGTCCACCTGGCTAAGCAGCTTAGCTGCTGCTTGGTGGCCAATGGCACACATTCATGAAATCCACTTACAGGGGATTTCCCTTTGCACTGGAATCAGCAAAGGTTTTGTCTTTCTGAAAGATTTCCCAGAGGAATTCATTTGCCTATGTGGAAAAACTTAAATTTGTATTTCTCATTTAGTCATAAGTCTTTTCAAATAAAGAAATACAAACTGGGTGCACACCTATAACCCAGCTACTAGGGAGGCTGAGGCAGGAGGATCAAAAGTTAGAGGCCTACCTGAGCAACTTAGTGAGACCCTGTCTCAAAATTAAAAATAGCCTGGTGCAGTGGCATGTGCCTATAATCACAGCAGTTTGGGATGCTGAGGCAGGAGGATTGCAAATTCAAAATCAGCATCAGCAAATTAGCAAGGACCTAATCAATTTAGCAAGACCCTGTCTCAGAATAAAAAATAAAAAAAAGTGACGTGTGGATGTGGTTCTGTGGTTAGTGCCTCTGGGTTCAATCCCTGGTACCAAAAAAAAATTAAAAATTAAAAAATAAAAAGGGCCAGAAGAGGTAGAGCACCCTTAGTTTCAATCTGTAGTACCACTCTCTCTCTCTCACACACACACACACACACACACACAAAAACATAATACAAGTTTTAAATACTGAGCATGTACATTCTGTGAATGGTCTGATGCTTACTTTATGCTAGGCCCTGTTTGGTTTAAGGAGATGCTGGTGAGCAAAATACATAAGGCCACTGCCCTCAAGAAGACTGTGGTTCTAATCTAGCTTTCAATCTGTTTGTATTGAAAATGAATTTGATTCCATCCAGGAAGTATACTAAAAAGTATTAAAACGTACATATCATGTTTTATGCCTCAAAATTTGAATGAGCCGCATGGTGGTGCACACCTGTAATCCCAGCGACTCAGGAGATTGAGGCAGGAGGATCATAAGTTTAAGGCCAGTCTCAGCAACTTACTGAGGCCCTAAGCAACTTAGTGAGATCCCATCTCAAAAAAAAAAAGTGGGTTTGTGTGTGTGTGTACGCATGTGTAAAGAGCTGGGGAGGTAGCTCAGTGCAAAGTGTCCTGGGGTTCAATCCCCAGTACCAAAAAAGGAAAGAAAAAAAAAAAGTTCAAATGTGTGAAATAATTCTCACAGCCTGCAGGGTGTGAAATATCCCATCACTATAGGACAGTGAATATCCAGAATCATGTCTACAAAGGAAGCAAAAGATTGCAGCTATGAAAACATTTCTCAGTGTTCCCTTTCTACAGTTTTCTGTTCAATTTAATAGTCACTGTTGAGCTGTTATGAACCAATCCCCATGCCAGGGGTAGTGGAAGATACAGAGATGAAAAGTACCCAGCCTCTGCCCTGCCACTCTTGATGAAACCCACACATCTGACTCTAAACCATGTAATTGCCAATATCTGACCCACAAAAATGGCCATCTCTAACTCAGAGAACACTTAACCTACCATGCATGAAACCCTAGGTTTAATCCCCAGAACGGGGAAAAAGGCCATCTCATTTGGTTCAGACTATTTAAAGATTCAAATAATATGCCCTGGCCATATAAGTAAGAAAGAGATCACTGGCAGATTTGGGCTTCTTAGAATCAATGATCCTTAAAGGAGACAGGAGCTTGGGGAATGAGGGGTGATCAGGCAGTGCAGCTCAGAGCAGTGCCAGTATTATCCAGGAATAGAAATAGGAGAATGAAGTATAGAAGAAAAGGCTGAAAAGATAGGTTAACAGCTTTGAATGCTAAAGACTAGATTTTATTCAACTAGGCATGGCGACACACACCTGTAATCCCAGCAATTTGGGAGGCTGAAGCAGAAGGATCCCAAATTCAAGGATAGCCTGGGCAATTTAGCAAGACATGTCTATAAATTAAAAAGGGATAGGGATGTAACTCAGTGGTGAAGCACCTGGATTCAATCCTAATACCAAAAGAAAAAGAATATAGCAAGGTTTGGCTGAGTACTTGGAATGTGTAGTAAAAAGGCAGGAATTGGCTTGAGAGGGAAGAGATTAGATAAGGAATTCTGTTTTAAACATTTTGGGTTTTGAAATGCCAAGTGGCTTAGTATGGAAGAGAAGATTCAGCTTCAAAAACAGGTTCAGTGTAAGACCTAATTTGAGACATCAGCATAGGGCAGGCTGTTGAGACAGAGGGATTAAATGAGTTCATCCTCCTAGCAGCCTTACAGAGAATTCTATGATTCGCAGGCAAACTATAGCAATTACAGAACACAAGCGCGCTCTCTCTCTCAGAAAACAATACTCAAAAGGTCGACTTGATTCTGCCAGTGGAGACCTGAACCAGAAGGGACAACTCTTATCAGTACAATTAGAGCTGGAAAGTACCCTATGTTCCAGAGATGCTGTTTGCATTTACTATTTTCTTAATTATGTTTCAGTTTTGAATTTCTTTTTCAGGTTAATAAAATAGAAATTTATTTTTAAAAACCACTCTTGAGAAATTGGAATTCTTTTATGATGTTCTTAGACATTCTTTGGTTCTAGGGGGGAAAACTCGGCCAACATTATGTTTTTGCATTTTGTATTCATTAACTAGGACTCTTCATTTGGGTAAAACCAAAATTAGCACGTTTCTACAATTTGAAAATCCACCTGCTGTTTTCCCAAGGGACATCCCCTTTTTTGGAATTATTATCATTAATCCATCCAACACTAACCTGCTCATCCCTTCTGATCTTGTTCATTATCCATCAAGGCTGCTAACCTCCGGATTTCCCCATTACCTGTATTTCAACCTTAGTTCCACTTCTTAAAAAAAAAAAAAAAAAAATTGCTGTCCAAAGGAAGATCTTGCCAGGATAGAAGAAAATTCCGTTCTTTCCAGTGACTACTTGAACCCCTTCAGAGCCTACATTTTAGGGTTACTGCTACTGCAGCTGCTATCCTACCCACCCCGCCTCCGTCGTAGGAAGGAAAGTGGCAAGTAACGTGGAAGTAAGGAAGAACAACTAGCGTTCAGGTCAGACACAGGTTGGATGTAAGATGCCACTACTAACGAGATGTGATTACATTACGTGATCACACTGATAGGCAAATAACTACCCAGCAGCCCTAGAAATCTGCTTCGTTCTTTTTTTAAAAATACTTTTTTCTAGTTGTTGATAGATCTTTTATTTTACTTATTTATAGGTGGTGCTGCGTCTCGAAACCAGTGCCTCACACGTGCCAGGCAAGTGCGCTACCGCTGACCCAAACACACACACACACACACACACACACCTTCTCTCTTTTTAATATTTAGCTGCTTCGTTCTTGCTGTAGTCAACTCATTCTCAGCATGCAAGCCCTAAGACTGCACGACCCCCACTTCACCTGACCATCTTCCACAAGCTCAAGAGCAAGCCAGGCGCAAGCGCAATCCGAAGACCTTCGGCCCTCGGCGTCCCACCCCTAATGGGGGCGGGACCCTAAAACTCCCTCCTCGCTTGAATGAACGCTAGGGCCGTGAGTTCGGCCGGCCGGAGCGGAAGAAGACCGGCCGGTGCCCCGGAAGCAGTCACTGCAACTTCCGCAGGGGTTTGTACGCCTGGTGCCGGAGCTCCGGGGGCCCCGAGACTGTTTGAAGTAGTGGGTGTACCAACATGTCCCGTGGTTCCAGCGCTGGTTTTGACCGCCACATTACCATTTTTTCGCCCGAGGGCCGGCTTTACCAAGTAGGTGAGTGAATCAAGTTCGCCCGATGGTCCACCTGAATTGCCCTGTCATGGTTCGGCCTGGAGCAAGCAGACGCGACCCGAGTTTAGTCTGGAGCTGAAGCAGGGCCGGAGTTGGGAAGGAAGCGCCTAGTCGAGGTTGAGTGCGTTGGTGTTCACACCCGTCTGGAAGCAGGCTTCTGGGTCCCAAAGGCGAAACGAAAGCCTGGCCTCGTCTGGGCGAGCGCCGCAGCGCCTGAACACAAAGAGTTAAGGCAGACAAGGACTAATGCCTGCCTCTGGCTTCCTGAAGCCCTTTCATTTCCATTCTGTCCTGATAGGCCCAGAGTCTTATCTCCTTGAAATGATTGCTTCCTTATCTTCCCAACTCAAATGCCCCGTTTTTCTTTGTTTGCAGCATGGACTTCCTTGTCCTGTGGTTAAATCCACGCAAGCATTCAGAGGTTCCTGTGCTGTTTCTAGGGGTTACAAAAATAAATATTACACTCTGTCCCATACTTGGAGCTCACAGCTTAAAGGAAGTGATTGATATGTAACCAAATGGATAAGAAGGAAAATGAGAAGTGCCAATTTTCAAGTGTCTACCAAGTTCAAGACATCTTTGGAAAACTGTAGATAGAATGAATGGCTTCCAGTTATAGAGCTGCTCTTGAAACTGGCATCTTCTTTTAACCCACACCTATGGGATTGCTCCTAAAGTTTAAAAGCTGGTTCTGAATTTTAGATGAGGTATGATGTACTGTTACTGAAGATCAATTTTAGTGAAAAGAATCCTAAACTAGTTATCAGTTATTCAATTCAGTTCAATTGCAGTAATGTCGGAGTTAGGTTATTATTAAAAGCAGGCCTTTGACCTCTTGCCATAGAGAATTTAGTGTTAGAAGATTCTGTTTTACATCTGGTCTGTAATAGTTTTATTTTATTTTATTTTTTTAGTTTACTACCTTAGTGTCCTTAAAAATCTTAAGTAGAAAAAAAAATCGTAAGCAGAAAGGTAGCCTATAAATGACGTTCTAGTCACCTGTAAATTTTTAACAGAAGTAAAAATAATTTGGAGGAGGGGCTGGGGCTCAGCGGTAGCACTTGGCTGGCATGTGTGAGGCACTGGGTTTGATTCTCAGCACTGCATATAAATAAATAAATAAGATAAAGGTTTATTAACAACTAAAAAAAACAACACTTGGAGGGCTGGGGATGTAACTAGGTAGTAGAGCGCTTGCATGCAGAGGCCCTGGGTTCAATCCCCAACACCACCAAAAAAAAAAGCTTGGATGGAACAGGTTCATTATATTGCTACATACTGTATATAATGTGGCAACAAACAGCATCATGTTGAATCAGTAACCTTTTTAACTTGACCTCAATTGAAAAATATGACCAAATATAAAACAAAGAGATGACAGCTGTCTCCTTGAGGATTTTTCATTTTTAGTGTTTTATTCATGAATTTTAAAGAATTTTCCTATATTGGACTACTGCTGTGAGTGTTATTTTTGTGCTTTTTAATTTGTGAACAGAGAAAGCCACACTTAGACCTATGTCTTGCCTATATCCTGCATTGTAGAATCTAGCCATAAAGCATCTTTTTGTTTTGTTTTTGTTTTTGTTATGGTGGTGGAAGTTAAGCCCAGGGCCTCACACTTGACTAGGGAAGCACTCAGTCACTGAGCTACATTACCAACCCCAAAATATAGACTATTTATTTATTTATACTGGGAATTGAACCCAGAGTCACTTTGCCAGTGAGCTACATCTCCAACCTTTTTATTTTTATTTTTTTAATTTTGAAACAGTCTCACTGAGGTGCTGAGGCTGTCCTCAAACTTGCAGTCCTTCTGTCTCAGCCTCCCCAGTTGCTGGGATAACAAGTGTACACCCCTGTGTTTGGCCTTCAAAGCATAGTTTATATTGTTTCTCAGATTTGGTGAATAGAAAGGCTGAATATAGTGTCATTTTAATAGGATTTGGAAGAGAACATGCAGTTCAAAACAAGTTTAAGATCTAAACAGAATGATTTTAATATCTGTGCCTTGTTGAATAGCACTCTTCTGCTATTCAGGACATCAGTTACACGTTGCTGAGAGAAAGAAAGTGAAAGAATGGTTAGTATGAGCAAGCAGTATAGTGGTGAAGAATTCAGGCCCAGGAGCCATACCTGGATTGAGATCCCTGTTCTATACTAGCTAATTTGGACAAATTGTGTAATCTTTGCTTTAGTATCTTTTTGCAAATTAGGCTAATAATAATTCCTTCTCATAAGGTTGTTTTGAGGATTAAATAAGGCAATGCATGCCTGCTGCATACTAATTCCTCATAAATGTTATCACGTGCTTTTTTGATTCTTTGGCTTTGGGGGGTGGAGGGTCTATTAAATTAGTAGTTCTGTAGATGTGGAATGTTTTCCTTTCTTTGGATCCATCTATGCTTAGTTCTCCTGTGAAATATATGTATATACTCATTATTTGTAAATGCTATTTATTAGGTTTATAAACTCTAGAATCCTCCAAAGACAAAGCATCTAAGAATTGTAAGGTGCAAATTATTAATCTTAACTGCCAGAAAATAACATAACAAAAATAGAGTGATGATGAAGAAAAGATTAATGGAAAAGTAAGAATGTTCCTCATCTTCCATAGTTAAGACTCAAAGAGATAAATGTCGAGGATGGAGGAGTGTAGCTCAGTGGTAGAGCACTAACCTAGCATGCTTGAGATCCTGGGTTCAGTCCCCAGTACCAGAACAAATAAATAAATGTAGTCTAAAGTTGATAAATAGAGGTATAAATTGAAAGTTACAGTTCTAAACATAACGTTATAACTGTAAAAGTATAACATTGACAATGTTTGCTCCTAGTAAGTAGGGAGAAAGATTTTTTCCCCCCATTTTATACTCTTTGGTAGTATTTGAAATTTTTTTCTTAATATATGTACACAGGTATTTTGCTTGCACATGTTAAAAATCATAAAGTACTGTTGGGGATGGTGACACATGCCTGTAATCCCTGTGCCTTGGGAGGCTGAGGCAGGAGGATTGCAAGTTCAAGGCTAGCCTCAGCAACTTAGAAAGATCCTGCATCAAAATAAAAAATAAAATGGGCTCGGGATATAGCTCAGTGTTAGAGCATCCTTGGGTAATACCCAGTATCACCAAAAAAAAAAAAAAAAATTAGAACACCTAGGTTTGAAATTTAGTTTTCAGGGATGTATCTCAGTAATAGAACATAATTTAGTGTGAGGTCATGCGTTCATTCCCAGAACTGCAGCAGGGCAGAAAAAGAAATTTAATTTCAGGGCACCTAGCTTGTATATTATAATGTTGTAAACCTTAAATATATACAATAAAATTTTATTTTTGGTACTGGAGATTGAACTCGGGGGTTCTTTACCACTGAGCTGTATCCCAGTCCTTTTTTAAATTTTTTATTTTGAGATAGGGTCTCACAAAGTTGAGGAGGATCTCACTGAGGCTAGGTTGGCCTCAAACTTTCATTCCTCTTGCCTAAGCCTGGGATTACAGGCATGTGCCACCACACCCAGTTTAAAACTTCCTTTTTAAAAAAAAAATTAATTTGAGCAATTCCTTAGTTTACCAGTGGGGAAAATCTAGTTGATCAAATTAAGGTTGGCTACATTATTTTCCCCCTGATGCTGGAGATTGAATTTAGTACCTTAAACATGCTAGGCAAATAACTCTACCACTGAGCTACACCTTCAGCCCTTTTGTATGTGTGTGATGTACTCAGGATTGAATCCAGGGTACTCTACCACTGAGTTACATCTACCTAGCCCTTTTTATTATTTATTTTGAATATACAAATATTAAATATTTTATATTTTAAGTTGCTGAAACTGGCCTTAAACTTGTAATTCTCTTGCCTTAGCCTCCCTAGTAGCTAGGATTACAAGCATGGACCACCATGTTGAACGCCAGCCCTTTTTATTTTATTTTTATGTATGTGTGTATTTTTACCAGGGGTGTTTTGCCACTGAGCAACATTCCTAGTCCTTTTTATTTTTAAACAGGGTCTTGCTAAATTACCCAGTCTGTCCTCGAATTTACCATCTTCCTGCCTTAGCCTCCTGAGTAACTGGGATTATAGGCTTGTGCTACCACATGTGGTTGGCAAGCCGTGCTGCTTAAGGCTCCTCTCGTGCTTTTTGATGCTTTGCCGGATAGGTCTGGCAAAGAAGAATAGGATGGTCACTTGGATTTGTCTGCCAGTTGAATGTGAGGACTGCCTAGTTGCTTCTAAATGAAGCATATTGTTACGGAACTCAAAAGAAGTGGACTGGTAGAGAGAGATTGGAAAAGATAGTTTGTAAATAAAATGTGAAAGTAGTATTTATTATGTTATTGAAGCCAGAGTTCCTGGATTCGAGTCATCTCCACACCAAATGTGAGAATTTTCTTCATTTATAAAATGGAGATGATTCTACCTAGTTTTATGAGGCACCAAGATTTATTTATTTTTTATTGGTTATTCAAAACATTACAAAACTCTTGACATATCATATTTCATACATTCGATTCAAGTGGTTATGAACTCCCTTTTTTACCCCAAATACAGATTGCAGAATCACATTGATTACACATCCACATTTTTACATTATGCCATATTAGTAACTGTTGTATTCTGCTACCTTTCCTATCCTCTACTATCCCCCCTCCCCTAGGCACCAAGATTTATGAGTTGATATGTGCAAAGCACTTAGAACAGTGCCCAGTATATAAGCACTCAAATGTTTCGGTAAGTATTGCTATTAAGAAGAAACAGGCTGGGGTTGTGGCTCAGCGGTAGAGAGCTCGCCTCAAACATGCAAGGCTCTGGCTTCGATCCTCAGCACCACATGAACATAAATAAATAAAATAAATATGTTGTGTTCAACTACCACTAAAAAAATAAATAAATATTTTTTAAAAAGAAGAAGAAGAAATAGCTGGACGCTGTAGCACACACCTGTAATCCCAGCAGCTCAGGAGGCTGAGACAGAAGGATCACAAGTTCAAAGCCAGCATCAACAACTCAACGAGGCCCTAAGCAACTCAGTGAGACCTTGTCTCTAAATAAAATTTTAAAAAGGCTGGGGGATATGGCTCAGTACTTAGGTGCTCCTTGGGTTCAATTGCCAGTACCAAAAAAAGAAGGAGAAACAAGTCGCTGATGTAAATGGAGTAGAAACTCAAATAAATGAGCTGAGAAGTACAATCATATATCAGTTAATGATGAGAATGCCTAGTTAGTTGATCTCATTGTTGTGTGACTATCATAGTGTATACTTGCACAGAATAAGACAGCTACTACATCTCTAGGCAAGGGGACTACTATTGTATATGCAGTTTGTTGCTGGCTGAGCCATCGTGATGGCTGTACTTAACTGTTTGCTTCTTTTGCAATTGAAAAAATTCTTATTTTAAAGCAGTGTTTCTCAACCCAGTCTCCTCATGCCCTCCTTGAATCTGATTTGAAATTAGATGTGTGTGTGTATACATACATACTTACGCGCGTGTGTGTGTGTGTATATGTATATATATTTACTACATAAAAGGTGATTGAATTGAAGACTACTGTATTTTTCAAATGTCATATTCTCCCTCTCCCTATGTCAGTGCCAAGATTTCCAGTGACCCTACTCCATTGAGAATCATCATTTTAAAAAGTAAAATATTAGGAAGCACTGAAATGAGTCACGGTTCCTGATAATGTAGCTTACAACTTTAGGAAAAGACAGAATAAGCAGCTTCAAAAAAATCTTAACAGAAAGTTTTTAGGCACATAGTATTGAAATGGAATATAGATACACTATCCTTCCTTGCCGCAGTGGAATATCTTGTTTTTTTTATTATCCAAACTTAATGGCATGTATGGTTCTCAATTCATTTTTATTTTTCCAGCTCATGTTTGTATAGGGGGAAAATCATATTTATAACCCTAAATTCAGTACAGCATTTTAAACAAAATTATGGTGGAAAAAGCCTTGAATAGCATTTCTAATAATTGGTAGACCCTCAGAATCACCTGTAGATGTGTTGTAAAGCCTGATGAGGATCGATCCATAAAGAGGTTAGCATCTCTCCTCTTGCTACCATCAGAGTCAGCTGCTAACATTGTGAGCCATTGTCTGATACTATGTGCTTGTCCTGAACTTTTGCCACACACTACCTTTTATATTTAGCTCTTGTTTTGTGCTGGTGTTATATAAATGCATACTAGAAAAATTGGGAAAGTGCTGGGCAAAATTGTAGGGAAGGAAGCAAAGTAAGTAAGAGATTACTGTGGAAAAGACATGTCTGTTTATAAAACAACTATTAACCATTTGGTTTGTGAGCAAGGTTACTTCCTAACCTGATGGTTTGTTGTCTGAATTAACTATATGAAAATATTGGCAGCTTCATGTGGTTCCACCTAATACTTGAGGTATTTTACTATGTATTTAAGTTAAGCTTAGGGTTGAATGTAATCTATTATAATCTTACCCATGGAAAAACTAGGGAATGGGCTAATACAGTTTTCTTGTATTATGTTGAACTTTCAAGGACAAATTAGCATTTGTGCATTATTAGCATAATGGTGTTTTTAGTCTTGAAAGTTTTTGAAATTTTAGTCAAAACAAAAACTTTTAGTGATGGAAATGAAGTGTTTTAAGATACTGTTACCAAAATTTGAATTCTAACTTTTGGGCTGTGGCTCTGTGGCAGAGTGTTTGCCTAGCATGTGTGAGGCACTGGGTTCAAGTCTCAGCACCACATAAAATAAATAAATAAAGTTATTGTGTATGGCAAATAAACAAATAAATAAATAAATGCATTTAAAATACTGCCCACAGGGATTAGTATTGTGGCTCAGTGGCAGAGTGCTCGCCTAGCACATGTGAGGCACTGGATTCAGTCCTTAGCATCACATAAAAATAAAGGTATTATGTCCATCTACAACTAAAAATATACATATATTAAAAAAATGCTGCCCACAAACTCTTCTGTGTTTTCTTTATTGGACTTCATGTTGCTTATTTCTTCTGTAACATGTGATACTACTTTTTTACATTCCTAGTTTTTCTTTAGAAGTTACTCTTTTGAGGGTGGGGGGGGCACTGGGGATTGAACTCAGGGGCACTTGGCTGCTGAGCCACATCCCTAGCCCTGTTTTGTATTTTATTTAGAGATAGGGTCTCACTGAGTTGCTTAGCACCTCACTTTTGCTGAGGCTGCTGGCTTTGAACTTGCAGTCCTCCTGCCTCAGCCTCCCTAGCCGCTAGGAATACAGGCATGTGCTACCGCACCCAGCTGAAGGTTACTCTTTAGGTGTGGGTGTTCTCTGAATTCTTTACTCTGGCACTTTCTAGTTTCCTGGAATTTATTCTGAAAATATGTTTTATGATGATAATGTTAAAATGGGGATTCATTTATGCTAACCTTTATTGAAAATTATAGTGCAGCATGGTGAGTACTAAAATAATGGCACAACAAAAGGTACTATGGGAAGTAACTAGACTGACTGCTAAGGAGGGCCAGACAAGGCTTCTAAGAGAAGAAGAAGGTGAAAAATAAAAGATAGTTTGTGTCTTGAAAAACTGAGTGGCTAGTAATACCATTATTCAAGATAAGCACTATTAGAAAAGAAACAGATTTATGGAGAAAAGGAGCTTATTTTCAGACATGTATATGGAAGAAATACAAATTTGCAAATATGGTTCCAGAACTAGAGATGACAGAATTAGTAGTGATTATATAGGTTTAACTGAATCCATGTTACAGGATAAAATCATCCAAGGTTAGGGAAAAGTGACAGACTCCTAGAGAAAATAATACTTGAGAGGGAAAGTTCTCAGAGAATCAGGAAAGGAATAGTTGGAATGATTTTCCTAACTAAAAACTTTAAATATTCAGTTCCTTAGTTCCACCAATCCATTTCAAATACTCTGTAGCTACATGTGGCTGAAGACTATTATATTGGACAGTGCAAACATAAAGAACATTGCCATCACCACTAAAGTTCTGTAGAACAGCATTAAGTCTAAAGAGAGAGCAAAGAGAACTCCCTTAATGGATCCTGACAAATTCACAGGTGTACCTCTATTGAGAAGCATTTTTATATGTATGGTATTTTTTATTTTGCATGACAAAAGTGTGTATTACCTTGGGTGATGGTACTGTGTCTTTTGTGGCTCTTACTGTGCATTAAATATTGAGGAAGTGTTCATTTAGTGCATGAGTGACACATACATACATACATACACACACACACACACACAAGGATTACAGTTGTGTGCCACAGCGCCTGGCAGCTCTTACACAAATCAAATAAGTAATGCCAGTGAGTGAAAAGGCTAGATGAGATGCCATAGGAGGTGGTGGTACCTGTGGGAAACTGCAAAATACATGTCCAGCCTTGGGTAATTTTTACTCTGAGCTGCAGTTATTATGTGAGAATGAAGATCAAGTGTTACCAGATTTTTTCCCCAAGAAAAACAAACTCCTGGTTTTACCTTCATGTGATGTTTCACTTTGAGTTAATTAAAATCTCTAGGAAACCTACCCTGCATTCTAAACCAACGTGAATTAACTGGGTCCATGACTTTTTTTTTGGTGTTGGAGATGGAACCCAGGGATGCCCTACCACTGAGCCACATTCCTATTCCTAGCTCTTTTTATTTTTATTTTAAAATAGGGTCTCAACCTGCTGAGTCTCTGGGATTACAATATGCACCACTATGCACCTGGCTGCTCTTATCTTTTTTTTTTTTGGTACGGAGGCTTGAACTCAGGGCACTTGACCACTGAGCCACATCCCCAGCCCTATTTTGTATTTTATTTAGAAACAGGGTCTCACTGGGTTGCTTAGTGCACCGCACCTCGCCTCACCTCGCCTCGCCATTGCTGAAGCTGGCTTTGAACTCACGATTTTCCTGCCTCAGCCTCCCGAGCCACTAGGATTATAGGTGTGTGCCACAGCGCCTGGCAGCTCTTATCTTCTTGATTAGCTCGGGTATTATATTCACTTCCTGTGGCTGCTTTATCAAATTATCACATGCTTGATGGCTTAAAATAACAGAAATATATTCTCTTACAGTTCTGGAGGCCAGAAGTCCAGTCAGTTTTACTGGTCTGAAATCAAGGTGCTGGATAGGGCTGCACTCCCTCTGGAAGCTCTAGAAGAAAATCTGTTCCTGCCCAAAGTTCTGCTTCTAGAGCTGCCAGCATTCCTTGGTTTGTGACCTGCCTCCTCATTCTAATGTTCAAGGCTAACATCTTCAGATCTCTCTCTCTACTTGCCTCTTCTAAAGATATATTTGGTTGCATTTAGAACCTACCAGAATAATCCCCCCATCTCAAGATTAGTTTTTTTAAAAAATTGTTTTAGTTGTAGATAGACACAATACCTTTATTTATTTATTTATTTATTTTTATGTGGTGCTAAGGATCGAACCTAGAGCCTGACACATGCCAGGCAAGTGCTCTACCACTGAGCCACAACCCTAGCTCCTCAAGACTCTTGAGCAATCACAGCTGCAAAGACCTCCCCTTTTGCTGGGTGCAGTGGCATATACCTCTAATCTGAGTGACTTGAGAGACTGAGGCAGGGAAATCACAAGTTTGAAGCCAGCCTCAGCAAGTTATTGAGGCTGTAAGCAACTTAGTGAGACCTTGTCTCAAAATAAAAATATAAAAAGTCTGGGGATGTGTCTAAGTGGTTAAGCGCTCTTGGGTTCAATATATGGTACTCAAAAAAAGACCTCCTTTTTTTGAAGATAGAGTTCATAGGTTCCAGGGATTAGAGCATGGGTATCTTTTGGGAGGCTGTTATGCAGCCTACTACAGGGTGTATAATTTTATTGGTTTGTTGTTTTTGTTTAAAAAAACTACTTTTGCTTTGCTCTTTTCTAGCTTCTTAAAGTAGAAATTTAGGTAACTGATTTTAGACTTCCTAATGAAAGCAGTTAAAGCTATGTTAACTTTTCATGCTTTGTAAAAATTGCACAAATTTAGCTGTCTAAACAACACATATTTTATTACCTCATGGTTTCTATGAGTCAGGAGTAGTTTGGGCACAGCTTAGCTAGTTCTGCATAGGAACTCACAGGCCTGCAATCATGATACTGGAATTGGTCTGTGTTTTCATCTGAAGACTTGCCTGAAGGGAGAATCTACTTCCAAGCTCACTGGGGTTGTTGGCAGAATACATTTCTTTGTGTGTATAATTGAGAGCCCCAGCTTCTTGATGACTATAATCTGGAGACCAATTACTTTATCAAACTTACAAGAAGAATCTATAGAGTGAGTTGGCCAGCGAGACAAGTCTTATATAATGTTATAAAGATAACATTCCATCAACTTTACCATATTCTGTATGTTAGGAGTGGGTTCTAGGTGCTGACTACACTCAAGGAAAGAGGGTTACACAAAGGTGTAACTACTTCCCAGCAACTCAAGAGACTGAGGCAGGAGGGTCACAAATTTGAGGCTACCCTTGTCAACTTTAGCAAGACCTTATTTAAAAAAAAAAAAAAAAAAAAATTAAAAAGGCTGGGAATGTAGGTCAGTGGTAGAGTATACCTAGGTTCAATCCCTAGTAACACCAAAACAGGGAAGGGAGGATGAGAGGAGTTGTAATACAGTAGAATGATAAAAATTAGTTATTATAGTTAGCCAGTTTAAGCTAGAGTTGAGGATTTCTTTCAAGGTGATTTTTCTAGAATCTTTTTGCCTTATTCTTTTGTTCTATCTTAAATATATAGCCACTTAGAAATATTAGATAATTTTTATTACAGCACCTATTAAAGGAAATTCTTTGGTTTCATAGGTAGTATCTTCTTAACTAGTTCCTATCACTGTGACTTTTTGAACAGATGAAGCCAGGCATCAAAACCTTGTCTAGAATAACACTTGACAGAATCATGAAATAATGTATTACAAGTCAAAATGTATATAATTAGTATTATGAATAATTTTTTCCTTTTAGTTATCTTCTGTATTTTCCACATTTCTACAATGAACATGTTTTGCTGCTTTTTCTTAATTTCAATATCTTTATTATTAAATTTAAATATTACAGAAATGAATAACACAGCAAGTGATAGTCTCATCTATAATCAAAAGAACCATATGTTGAAGGTAACATGAAAATTGCAAAAAGCATGATCCAGAAAAATTCAGCTTGGTAGACAAATCAATGCAAAATAATCTAAAAGCAGTTAAAACCACATGTGGTCAAATTAGTTATTGAACAAAGCTAACAGAAATATTAAGTTTTGATAAATTTTAAAGCAGCTGAATTTGACCTGGGAAAAAAAGAAAAGACCCACAAAACAGACTTTTCTTTCTTTTTGTAGTGTTAGAGCTTGCCGCTAAGCTACATCCTCAACCCCAAAATTTTATTTATTTTGGCAGGGGTGAGGGTACTGAGGATTGAACCCAGATGTGCTTAATTACTGAGCTACATCCCCAGTCTTTTTTACTTATTTTGAAACAGGGTCTTGCTGTGTTGCTGAGGCTGCCCTCAAATTTGTGATCCTGCCTCAGACTCCCAGGTCACTGATATTCCAGGTGTGCACCTCCAGGCTGGGCTCCAAAACGAATTTTAAATGATAAAACATGTTCAGTAAAGACTTGCTGTGATTAAAATTACTTAAATTAAAACTGTGATTAAAATTACTTAAATTAAAACTTAAATTATGAGGCTTGAGCCTCATAATTTCAGTGAAATGGAAATGGAAAATAAAGAGTTGGCTTAACTTTTTTTTTAATTAGATTTTTATTATTTTGACTTTATATATCTTAGATGCATTCCATGTTAGTTTTTATAGCTCAACCTCATTCTTTTTTTCTCCTTTTTTTGTGGATCTGAGGATGGAATCTGGGTAGAACCTCACACATGCAAGTGCTCTACCACTGAGCTACATCCCCAGTCCAGCCTCATCCTTTTATCTTTTTTGATACTGGGGATTGAACCTAGAGTTGCTTAACCACTGAACAACATCCCAGCCCTTTTTATTTTATCTTTATTTTAAAACAGGGTCTCACTAATTTACTAAGGATCTTGCTAAATTGCTGAGGCTGACTTTGAACTTGTGATCCTCCTGCCTCAGCCTCCCAACTTGCTGGGATTATAGGCATGTGCCACTGTATCCAGGCAATTTCTTTCTTTTTAATGACTATTTGTTATTGCATTGTATGAATCTATAATAAATTATTCTACCTTTTAAAGAAACCTATTTGTTTTTCAGAATATGCTTTTAAGGCTATAAACCAGGGTGGTCTTACATCAGTAGCTGTCAGAGGGAAAGACTGTGCAGTAATTGTCACACAGAAGAAAGTACCTGTAAGTATTACATCTCAAGAGAGTTTTTCATGAGTTTGTACAAAAGTGTATTACTTTATTCATATGTTAACATTATTCTTGCTTTGACTGCTTTCCTACTAGTTATTCAAGGAGTATTAGTTGAGCATCTATAAATGGTTTAGCTGAGTAGACAGAAGTAACATGTTAAATTCAGTGATATGATTATGAGCACAAGGGAATTTCTAAATTTTTTGTCTTCTAGGACCTTGATACAAGTTTAACAAACCCACAGGAAAAATATCTAGGAAAGGAAAACAAAGTCCCACCCCCCCAATTGGTTTTAACCATAAAGTGATTAGAATACTTTATATGTCTAGTAACATTATATAGTTTATTGCTGCATAATGTTTTTATAATTATGGAGACCTGTAAGGTGTTTCTCTTTTTTTAATTGTTTTGATTTATTTTGTTCACTAGGACAAATTATTGGATTCCAGCACAGTGACTCACTTATTCAAGATAACTGAAAACATTGGCTGTGTGATGACTGGAATGACAGGTAATCAGCTAGATGTCTGTTTAAATATACTAGCCTTATGTTATTTTCTTCAAATACTTTTTTGAGTTTTGCATTTAATTTTAGAGCACCAAAGTGCCTGATTTTTCTAGGTGATATAAGTAGATATGCGATACTCTCAGGCTAGAAACAATATTTTAAGAGTACTGTGAGTGGTTTTTGCTTAACCACTATATTACATACCCAGGCTCCCTCTCCCACTCTTAATTTATTTATTTATTTATTTTGGAGATAAGTTCTCACTAAGTTATTTAGGGCCTCAGCTTCCTGAGCTGCTTGGGATTACAGGCATGTGCCACCCTGCCCAGTTTATGAGTGTTTTTGAAGGTGGAAATGTAATGGTATCAGGTCTTTATGCTACTTTTAGGGAAAATAGGCTGAAGCACCTCTCATAGAAACTGTATTTCAGATGTGGTTAGTATTTAAGGAGACCTAAGTCATTATGTCTTGCTCAAATTTGGTAATCATGACACTGATTAAAAATGGGTAAGAAATACTATAAAAATTATTTAGGGGCCAGGTGTGGTGATACAACACCTGTAATCTCAGCAACTCAGGATGCTGAGGAAGGAAGATCATAAGTTCAAAGCCAGCCTCAACAACTTAGTGAGACCCTGTCTCAAAAATTTTAAAAAGGGCTGAGAATATGGCTCGGTGGTAAAGTGCCCCTGTGTTCAATCCCCAACAACTCAAAGAAAATTACTTCGGGTTTCTGTTTCTTGAAATCAAGGGAAAATTCAAGCCTGAAACAAAGATCAAGTGATATTATTCTCTGTCCTAAAACCTTGTGCTTTGGGAAGTAATTTGACTCTTATAGAAACTATTCCGACCAAAAAAAAAATAATTGTGACAACTGGTGAAAGGTTTATTATAAATGGGCAATGCAGTATATAGAGCTGTATCTTTTTATTTATTTACTTTCAGGTTCATTCTTTTATTTATTTACTTTGTTGGTGGTAGTGGGAATTGAATCCAAGGACTTTACCACTGAGCTACTTCCCCAGTCCTTTTTTATGTTTTATTTTGAGACAGGGTCCCACTAACTTGCTGAGGGTCTTACAGTGTTGCTGAGGCTGGCCTCAAACTTAAGATTCTCCTGCCTCAGCCTCCAGAGTTGTTGGGATTACAGGCAAGGGCCAGTGTACTTGACAAGCTTCATCTTTTTAAAAAAAAAAAAAACCTTGTTGCTGAGTCATTCCATATTCATTGGTGGGAGAAAGGGCCATAGTGGACCCCATTTTGAAGACTTTTCTTAACTCATAATAGAGATATACAGAAAGGTATAGGTATTTATGGAAAGGAAGTTGCCTGATGTTCAGGTTCATTCTTTCCTTTTAAAGAAGTAAACCTTTTTTTTTTTTGGTCTGTCTGTCTGTCTTTTATTTTTAATGCTATAAGCCGACAGCAGATCCCAGGTACAAAGGGCACGCTATGAAGCAGCTAATTGGAAATACAAGTATGGCTATGAGATTCCTGTGGACATGCTGTGTAAAAGAATTGCTGATATTTCTCAGGTCTACACACAGAATGCTGAAATGAGGCCACTTGGTTGTTGTAAGTATACTAAGAAGTCTCCTAAGCCTCCCAAATAATTGATCAGTTGTAATTTTTTTGAGAAACGTGTTTAGAGATATTTAGGTTTTAAACATGTGATTTAGAAATTACATAAGGTGGGGAAATATTTTAATAAATCAGGAATGAAGAATAAGTTTCAAAACAGTATGATAGATATCTTTAAGCGTTAGGTGCTGTTAGATTTTTTTAATAAAAATATTTCTATTTGAGTGTGTGATTCGAAAGACCCAAGTTCCTATTTTGTTGGGCTGTTGTTAAGGTATTCTGTTGGAATTCTAGATTAATTAATTCCATGGAAATACCTAAATTAGGCATCTTGACAATGTAGCTACTTCTTTTGACCACTCTAAAGAATTAGTAACACACAGGCCTATAATTCACGTTTTTAGAATAAATTCCTATTTTTGAAAACAAATAGAATTTTATTGAGAGAAGGATAAAGTTTACCCATTTTTAGACTTAGTGAATAAATTAACCTGAAAAATTCAATACATGTTTGTTTCTGGCATTGTCATTCATGAGAATTAAATGTAATGATATTTCTCTTTAGTATCTGATTCTGCTGACCTTTTACTTAAAAAGTATTTCTCCCTTGATTTCTAAAATAGTATTCTTCTTTTAATTTCTTTAGCTCATCCTCTTCTGTTGATTCCTTAAATGTTGTTGCTCACCTGGTTTTGACCTTGGTCCTTCTTTTCTCTCTTAAATTTCATTCACTTGAATAACTTCACTTACTACCTCTGTACCAATTGCTCATGCATTATCTTAACCAAGTCCCTCTATATCCCACAGACACTTCAAACTTTAAGTTATTGCTATTTTTCTACATTCATTCTCAACTTCTCTTTTCTTGTCTTCATGCCACCTTTCTGGTCATTATCAAGTTTTGCCTAAGTATATTTTCCTTCTCTGCCTCGTGTTACTTTTTCATCATATTGGGCTTTTGTTGCTTAGCTAATTTTTCAATCTCTTCTCCCTTTTCTTTCTAGTCTATCCTCCATATTAACTCATGAGTTATCCTAAAATTGAATTTTTATTGTTGCCTCCTGATAAAAATAGATTCTTAATCAGCTTTAGCATAAATCCCAAATTCTTTAGAACAATATCAAGACCCTTTATAGTTTATTCCCATTTACCCTGATTCTTATGCTCTTTTCTTCTCCCTTACCAGAAAACTCTATAATGTATGGATCTTTTTGTTGTTCCTGGGGTGCACCCTGCCCTTTCATGTCTTAGTGTCTTTGTATATGTTGGTCCTTTTGATTGTCCTTCATGTGTTTATGATCTGTTAAACCCTTCTCATTTTTCTAAACCCTGGAGTAAAGTATTTGTTGCTTCCTCCAAGTAGTAAGTGGGTATTTTGTGTTGCTCTTGTACTCCATATCCATTAAATTACAAAATATAAAAAAAGAAAATTACAGGTGACATAACTTTTAAATAAAGCAGATATCTGGCATCTTGTAGAGTGTCAATAAAATAAAGTTGAAAAATTCCTCATTAGTAGATAGTATAAAACATCTATAACTGAATACAGTATCCGGCTAATACTGAATATTCTATTATAGGACACTATATAAAAGGTTCAAATCTAGAGTATAAGAAATCAGATGTTAAGCCATTACTTAAATACTTTATTATCTGCTCTGTTGAATAGAAAGAAGTTTGATTATGATGTTTAATTGTATGTCCATGGTGTGATAACACTTAGATTTGTAGTAATAAAGTTATATTAAATTTAAAGATTGGTTTGTACTGACTTTATTAAGGGGGCATATACCAGTGGGAAGAGAGATGAGCAGTATAAAGGTATGCAGTTAGCTCCAAAATGTGTTCCATACATTGTTAGTTCCCTGGAACCTTAGTAGTTATTTCTTAAGTTTAAAAAAAGAAGAAAAAAAGTAGTCCTGGTGTTTTAAGTCAAGTTTTTGCTTCTGTGACTAAAAGACCTGACAAAAACAATTTTAAAGGAGGAAAAATTTATTTTGAATGCTCATGGTTTCAGAGGTCTCAGTCCATAGACAGCTGGCTCCATTCATAGGGGCTCTAGGTAAGGCTTAACATCATGGCAGAAGAATGTGGTAGAGGGAAGTGCTCACATGATGATCAGGAAGCAGAGATTCCACTCACCAAATACAAAATAAATACCCCAAAAGTATGCCCCAGTGAGCAGCCTCTTCCAGGCACACCCTGCCTGCCTTAAATTATCACTCATTTAATCCATATAAGGGGATTAATTCACTGATTGGGTTAAGACTGTCAATCTAATCATTTCACCTTGCATTGTCTCACATGTCAGCTTTTGGGGGATACCTCACATCCAAACCATAACACCTGATTCGAGTATAAGAAATATTGAATAAAAGCTAAATAAGCCAATCTACAACAGAACATTTCAGAGCATTTAATATGTTGTTATTTATTATCTATAAAAGGGATAAATGAAAATGTTTTCAAAGTTTATTTGACCAGGTAACATCATAAGGGATTAAGGGCTCAAATAAGTATGCTTTGGGTAGTAGCATAGATTAGAAAAATTGTAAATTACATTTGTAATACTCAATTTCTTAATCTGTGATACATCCTTTTGCAAAATAGAAATTTGTTTGTTGCCTAATTTATCTGATAACATATTTTGTCACTTTTCTTAAAGCAAAACACATGTCACAAAATTGATGACCAGAATAATAATTAGCAACAGTTCTGTGATAGCACAAGAAAGAGGAAATTTTGTTGTAGAAGAAAGGTATAATATATTTAATTAGGGTGTTTCTTTTTAGGTATGATTTTAATTGGTATAGATGAAGAACAAGGCCCTCAGGTGTACAAGTGTGATCCTGCAGGTTACTACTGTGGGTTTAAAGCCACTGCAGCAGGAGTTAAACAAACTGAGTCAACCAGCTTCCTTGAAAAAAAAGTGAAGAAGAAATTTGACTGGACATTTGAACAGACAGTAGAAGTAAGTTAACCAAATAGAATTGACTTTTTTTTTTTTTTTAATATTTTTTTAGTTGTAGTTGGACACAGCACCTTTATTTATTTATTTTTATGTGGTGCTGAGGATAGAACCCAGTGCCTCACACGTGCTAGATCATCTAGAGTGTTCTACCGCTGAGCCATAACCCCAACCCATAGAATTGACTTTTTTTAATGCTTTGTAGAACAATGAAAATCTTTGCCTAATTGATAGTCTTAAAAGGGTTATTCCTGAGTTATATCACAAGACCAAAGTCTGTCAGCTTAATAGTAAAACTGATGTCATTCAAATGACATAGAAAAATGAAGACTTCTTTAATCACTTAATTCCTGTCTTGCTTCATAAATATATTGGAAATAGGCTTCAACAGAATACACATGATAAAATGGGAAAATATGAATAAGAGTAGGGCCCAAAGACTTTCATGGTTACTATAGTTGAGAGACTCACATTAGGCTTAAGCTTCCTGGTGACAAAAGTGAAAAGGTTAGAAGTCAGTGATATTGCTCTTTTGGTCTTAAAGGAAAAATAGTCACATACCGAATTCTCAAGGAAGCACACATTTTCCTAGTAAAGGTACATGCTCGGGGCTGGGGATGTGGCTCAAGCGGTAGCGCGCTTGCCTGGCATGCGTGCGGCCTGGGTTCGATCCTCAGCACCACATACAAACAAAGATGTCGTGTCCGCCGAAAACTAAAAAATAAATATTAAAAAAAAAAAATTCTCTCTCTCTTTCTCTCTTTCTCTTTTAAAAAAAAAAAGTACATACTCAGAATGATTTGAGTGGGTGGGGGAATACACACACACACACATATCTGGGATGCAAGATAGTGTAGCTAGTTTTCTATGGGGTTCTTTTGGGGAGTTTTTGTTTGGTTGGTTGGTTTTGGTTTTGTTGTTTTGTTTTTCTACTGGACGTTTAACCCAGGAGCACTTACCAACTGAGCCACATCCCTAAGCCCCTTTTTATCTTTCATTTTGAGACAGGGTCTCACTAAGTTTGCTTAGGGCCTTATTAAGTTGCTGAGGCTGGCTGTAAATCCCAAGCTGCTGGGATTACAGACATGCACCACCAAACCAGCTTTGGAGTTCTTAAGGAAATTATTCATTACAATTGGTAAATTTTAAATTGACAAAGAACAAGCTAAAATTCTTACCCAAGTATTTAGTAATCTTAGACTGTAAAGAAGCCTCTTATTTAAAAAAAAAAAAATTTTTTTCTTTAGTTGTAGATGGACACAATGAATTTATTTTATTTATTTTTATGTGGTGTTGAGGATCGAACCCAGTGCCTCACATGTGCTAGGCAAGCACTCTACCACTGAGCCACAACACCAACCCAAGAAGCCTTTTATTTTTGCCAACAAAATTAAGCAGAATTTTGGATCTGAGGATCTGGAACTAAGGCCTTTCTGAAGACTAACATTATGCTTTTGAAAAATTACCATTTAAAACTTTTATAGTCTGGTACAGTGACACATGTGCCTGTAACCCCTAAGACTTGGGAGGCCAAGGCAGGAATATTGCAAGTTCAAGACCAGCACCAACAATTAATGAGACTATAAGCAACTTAGACCCCATCTTAAAATTTAAAAAAATAAAAAACTTAAAGCAGGGTAGGCTAGGGATGTAGCTCAGTGGTAAAGTGCCCCTGGCTGGGTTCAATCCCCAGTACCAAAACAACAACAACAAAGAAATCTTTTTTATTTAGGCTCTAGAGATGTAGCTCAGTGATAGTGTTTGCCTAGCATGTGAGAACCTAGTACCACACACAAAATAAATAAATAAATAAAACTTTTCTATGTGGGGCCTTGGGATATAGCGCAATGGTAGAGCACTTGCCTGCATACTCAAAGCTGGATTTGATTCCCAATACTGCTCCCCACACACATATACATAAATAAATATAAACTTTTATATTTGGTTAGTAGTTTATCTTATACTGAGAGATGTAAAGTTTTCATCTTGGAGATAATAGATCTTGTTAAAATATTTCTTAAATTTTTAAATTCGTAATTATATTAATACATCAGATTTTAAATGTTCTTAAATTCTTACTACTATAAAATCTTTGAAGGTACAAATTGTATAATTATTTATTCTCTTTCCATCTCACATCAGCAGTAAGTGTAATACCTTGCATATAGTGGTCATCAAGCCAATAAACTTTTTAAAAAATTATATTTATATATGTGTGTGTATGTATATATATATACATACATATATATATGTATATATATATATATATATATATGAGAATTTTTTTAGTTGTTGCTGGACCTTTACTTTATTCACTTGTTTATATGCAGTGCTGAAAATTGAACCCAGTGCCTCACACATACTATGCAAGTGCTCTACCACTAAACCACAACCCGAACCCCACAAATAAAATTTTATATAAAGCATCCTATTTTTTCATGTACCCCTTTAATTTATAGCTTGCTATAATAGAAGTAAGTTTACCATCATTGACAGATGACACATTATAGTTAAGCAATCTGTTAGTAACATAGGCTATAGAACTATATTACTAAAATATGGAACAGAAGTAATAGCGTTTGATGAACTCATATTATTTGAATAAGCTTAGGATTATAAAATTCTTATAATTTTGAAATACTATGTTTTAATATTAATACTTTTTTCAGACTGCAATCACATGCCTGTCTACTGTTCTATCAATTGATTTCAAACCTTCAGAAATAGAAGTTGGTGTAGTTACAGTTGAAAATCCTAAATTCAGGTAAGTTATGTTATGAACCATGTATTTAAAGAAATTTACTAAGAGCTAAAATTTCTGACTAGAAAGGTAGAGAGAGACCTTTGGGTCCATTTGTTCTGTAACTTGGTGGAGGGTGAGGATGAACTATGATTGTAGTATTTTTTTTTTCTTCAGCATTTGAGAATCTATTTTAATTTATTGGAGAGCAAGGAGTGCACCTTAGTTCTGGAGCACTTGGGTAGCATGCTAGAGGCCCTGGGCAAGGGGAGGGGTAGGGAACACTTATTTATAAGACAGACAGTAGGTGCTGGCGTTGTGACTCAATGGTAGAGTGCTCGCCTGGCACACATGAGGCACTGGATTTGATCCTCAGCACCACCTACAACTAAAAATTAAATATTTTTTTTAAAAAGACAATAATAGCTCTTTTCTATTTAAGAGTCACTTTATGTTTAACACCAGAGGTGTCACAAAATCATGTCCTTTTATTTTTTTAAATTGTAGTTGGACACAATATATGTATTTTACTTATTTATTTTTATGTGGTGCTGAGGCTCGAACACAGGGCCTCTCCTGTGCGAGGCAAGCGCTCTACTGCTGAGCCACAATCCCAGCCGCAAATCGTGTTCATTATATAAGCAGTAAAATAAGAGCTGTGTGGGCTGGGGTTGTGGTTTAGCGGTAGAAGAGCTGGGCATGTTAGCACATACCTGTAAACCCAGCTACGCAGGAGGTGAGATAGGAAGATTACAAATTTTTTAAAAAAATATTTTTTTAGTTGTAGATGGACACAGTACCTTTATTTTATTTATTTATTTTTATGTTATTGAGAATCAAACCCAGTTTCTCACACGTGCTAGGCAAGCACTCTACCACTGAACTATAGCCCAAAAGATTACAAATTTGAGGCCAGCCTGGAGAACTTAGATGCTGTGTCAAAATAAAAATAATTTTTTAAAAAAGACTGAATGTAGCTCTTGATTGATCATTTGCCTAGCAAGCCCTGGGTTCAATCCCCAATACTGCAGAAAAAAAATAGTAGTAGAAAACAAGCACAAGGGTTTATTTTTTTAGTTTAAGGCTGATAGAAATCCAATCCCTCAGTAGTAATTTTCAAGTTGTGTTTTTTTTTTTTTTTTTTTTTTTAG
>NW_025999900.1:24191988-24194309 GCF_001458135.2 Marmota marmota marmota | reverse complement strand
TTTTTTTTTTTTTTTTTTCAGTCTGATTCTTTTAATGGCTACCACATCTCTGTATCTCAAAGCTAGAGGACAGGGTGTGGCTGCTACTAGTCTTTTTTTTTTTTTTTTTAACATTTATTTTTTAGTTGTAGTTGGACATAATACCTTTATTTCACTTATTTATTTTTATGTGGTGCTGAGGATCGAACCCAGGGTCTCGTATGTGTAAGGCGAGCGCTCTACCACTGAGCCACAACCCCAGCCCTGTGCTACCAATCTTGATAGGGCAGCATTGAAAAGAAACAGGGTCTCGCCAGGCTGAAGTGCAGTGGTTATTCACAGGCACAAACCCAATCCCACCACTCATCAGCACAGGAATTTTGACCTGCTCCATTTTGACCTGGGTTGTTCACCCCTCTTTAGGCTCTGTGGTCCTATGCTCCTGGGAAGTTACCATATTGATGCCAAAGTTAGTGCATACATGGGGTCAACATAGCACACTATAGCCTAGAGCCCCTGGACTCAATTGACCCTCCCACCTCAGTCTCCTAAGTAGCTGGGAATGTAGGCATATCCTACTATGTGGGACAGTAGTTGTCAAGTTTTGAAGGTGGAACTTTTATTTTGTGGTTAAGGATAATTTGTTTTTGTTTTTTTGTTTTGGCACCTGGGACTGAACCCAAGGTTGCTTACTTAACCACTGAGCCACATCCCCAGCCTTTTTTTTTTTTTTTTTTTTAACTATTTATTTTTTAATTGTAGTTGGACACAATACCTTTATTTATTTTTATGTGGTGCCTTTTATAGAACCCAGGGCCTCACACATGCTAGGCAAGTGCTCTACCGATGAGCTACAACCCTAGCCCCTTTTTTTTCATGTTTTATTTTGAGACAGGGTCTTGCTAAGTCTTAGGGCATTGCTGAGTTGCTGAGGTTGGTTTTGAGCTTACAGTCCTTATGCCTCAGCCTCCTGAGTTGCTGGGGCATGCAATCACTGTGCCTGGCTTAAGTGGAACTTTTAAGAGTACTTATATAAATCACACCATTATCTAGAAATCTTTGGGAAAACTGGAATTTTGAATATAACTGATGAGTTGCAGATGCTGGAGTGTTGTGTGTTGTTACTAAGTAACTAACTCCTGTGTATCAGCTCACTTAATTCTTCCAGCATCCTGTGAGATAGATTGCATACCATGGACTAGCGTGCTTTTGGGATTAGATGCAAGGAACTGTGTGTCTTCTCTTAGATCACAACTGAAAGAACACATAATCATGGTTGGGGTGGAGGGTGGATAAGCCAAAATATAAGTTTTGGTTGCCTGTAGGTAAGTGATCTAAATGTGAATTCCTATGATTAAAAGTAAACAAAAACAGGATTGATTATAACCTAATTTTTTTTCTTGTAAAACAAGGTTACCTTTTGTTTTTTTTCCTTTTTGGTGGTACTGGGAATTGAACCAGTACCACTCTGTACCACTGAGTTACATACTCAATTCTTTTTTTCTTTTTTCTTTCTTTCTTTTTTTTTTTTTTTTTGAGAGAGAGAGTTTTACTAAATTGCAAAGGCTGGTCTTAAACTTGGGATCCTCCTGTCTCAATGTCCATGGTCACTTGGGATCCTCCTGTCTCAATGTCCATGATCACTGAGATTATAGGCATGCATTACCACATCTGGCTAAGGTTGCCATTTTTGTTTCCTTTTTTTGTACATTAAAAATCCAAAAGGAGCAATTTATATATCTCTTTAAAGAACCTGTAGTTAGCCTCTGGATTCAGTCCCCAGTACTAAGGTAGTGGGAGGATGCCATTAGTTCTCGTTTTCTAGTCTAAGAATTTTTGATTATCAATCTTTGAATTTTATTTGTATCTCTTATTTTAAAAATTGGATAAGAGCCGGGTACAGTGGCATGCACCTAATGATCCCAGCTACTCGGGAGACTGAGACAGGAGAATTGTGAGAATTCAAGGCCACTCTGGGTAATTTTAGCAAGATCCTGTCTCAAAATAAGAAAAGGACTAGGAATATAACTCAGTGGTAAAGTGCCCCTGTACCCCCAAAAAAGTAAGTAAATAATCAGGTAAGAAACTAAGGATCCTGCTGGGCACAGTGGTGCATACCTGTAATCCTAGCAGCTCGGGAGGCTGAGGCAAGAGGATTGAGAGTTCAAAGCCAGCCTCAGCAATAGTGAGGCACTAAGCTACTCAGTGAGACCCTGTCTCTAAATAAAATACAGAATAGGGCTGGGGATGTGGCTCAGTGGTCAAATGCCCCTGAGTTTAATCCCTGGTACCCATCTCCCAACCATCCCCCCCCCCAAAAAAAAAAAAAAAAAAAAAGGATT
>NW_025999900.1:24183689-24190671 GCF_001458135.2 Marmota marmota marmota | reverse complement strand
TTTTTTTTTTTTTTTTAAATTTTGAGACAAGGTCTTGCCAAGTCGATAAGGGGCTCCCGAAGTTGCTGAGGCTGGCCTTCAAACTTTTGATCCCTCTGCCTCAGCCTCCCAAACTGCTGGAATTATAGGTGTATGCCACCACAACCGGCTCATTTAGGTTTTTTAATGTACAGGATTTAAGGTTTTAAAATTTTTGGGCTGGGGATGTGGCTCAAGTGGTAGCACGCTCGCCTGGCATGCGTGCGTCCCGGGTTCGATCCTCAGCACCACATACAACCAAAGATGTTGTGTCCGCCGAAAACTAAAAAAAATAAATATTAAATCTCTCTCTCTCTCTCTCTCTCTCTCTCTCTTTAAAAAAAAAAATTTTTTTTAGAGTGATTCCCTAGAGAAATGAACTACTAATTTATAGATAATCCAGAAATCCTGGAGTCAGGCTAATACATTTCATGTCCTCATTTTTACCAGGTGAGACTGATGGTAATGACCTCAAACGGGTCACTGTGGCTGCTACTTCCAATCCCTAAAATCAGAGTTGCTCCTGTTTGCAGCCATCAGGCCCATACAGGGAGGCCATGGGAGCATGTGACCACTAGAAGCAGGAAACTTCACCAACCACATCCTCTACAGAGCTGAGTCAAGAGTAATAAAGTTTCCTAAGAGGGAAGCGGGACTTTCAGTTTAGAGGCTGCCACTTAGATTACCCATCAAAATCCATTAGGCTCTCTGAAGGTGCTAGCATTCTTTTGAAAGTGGGGTCTGTAGGACTACTCCCCTACATAGACTGAAATATACCCTTGGACCCTTGACTGATACCATCCCTCTGGAATCATGGATGAAAGACTAGCAAATAACTCAGTGTTTCTATAAGAAGATTTGGGATAGAAAAATTCTGGCTAGGAACAGTGGTGCACACCTGTAACCCCAGCAATTTGGGCTGAGGCAATAGGATCCCAAACTCAAGGCCAGTCTGGGCACTTAAGCAACCTGTCTCAAAAAAAAAAGTATATTATATTGGTTAAATTACTTGAGGGGCTGGGGATGTGGCTCAAGCGGTAGCGCGCTCACCTGGCATGCACGGGGCACTGTGTTCGATCCTCAGCACCACATAAAAATAAAGATGTTGTCTCCGCCAAGAACTAAAAAATAAATATTAAAAAAAATTACTTGAGAGAATTGGAAGAAATTGATCTATTTTCATATGTGAACTTTAAATTGTGTTTTTAAAAAACTAGTCTGGGGGGCTTGGGATGTGGCCCAAGCGGTAGCGCGCACGCCTGGCATGCGTGCGGCCCGGTTCGATCCTCAGCACCACATGCAAACAGAGATGTTGTGTCCGCCAAGAACTAAAAAAAATAAATAAATATTAAAATTTAAAAAATAATAAAAATAAAAAACTAGTCTGGGATAGATAACAGCTAATTCGAAAATGTTACCCAAAATACTAAGAAAAATGCCTTAGATCTTTAAAAAGGTATTTTGATAAGCTAATATATATACAGACAGAATATAAGAATATTGACAGGGGTTTGTTCAGACATGATTGAATGTAAACTATTTGGGTAAATACCTGGCTTTCCTTCTCTTGCTACCTCAGTTTGAAGGAACAGTTTTCATGAACCATTTAAGAAATGTGAACAACAAATCAGGTTTTGGCTTTCCTCACTAGCCCTCAAATTCAAAATTCGAATTTGTGCCATAATCAAATTATTATATAAATGATCTTAAAGATCTCTTTTAGAGTTAAAAAAGCTAAGATTAAATACATTTGTTGATCTGAATTTCCAAAAATAAAAGGAAAAAAAATCTAAGTTGACAGAGATGTAATGGTGAATTAATAGGAGGTTCTTCCATTGAAATCAAGAATGATCTCAGGCTGACTGTTATCCATTTATTTTACATTCTGGAAAAATCTAGCTAACTCAATAAGATGAAGTTAAAAGGTATCAGGAGATAGTACTATAATTAGCTGTTTAGATTGTTTACCTTAAAAAAAAAAGAAAAGAAAAGACCTAGGGGGGCTGGGGTTGTGGCTCAGTGGTAGAGCACTTGCCTAGCACATGAGAGGCATTGGGTTCGATCCCCAGTGCCACATAAAAATAAATGAACAAAATAAAGGTATTTAAAAAAAAAAAAAAGACCTAATAAAGTATCAGCTTTTATTGGGGCAGGTCCTGTCTTTTTATTCTTTAAACTATTTTAAATTTAATATTTAATTTCAGCCATCTAGTTGTCTCCAGTTTCAAAAGCAAGGATCTCTTAAAACTCTTAGTAGTAAAATATGAGCTAAATAGATTTGAAGCCCTTCATGTTCTTCATTATCTATCTCACTTTATCTTTGCAAAAATAAAGCAAGATCACAAATTCAAGGCCAGCCTGGGCAATTTTAGCAAGACTGCCTCAAAAAATAAAAAGGGATGGGGAAGTAGCTTAGTGTCAGAACACCCCCTAGGTTCAATCCCCAGTACCAAAAAAAAAAAAAAAGTGTAGTTAATGTGTTTAATATTCCCCTACTGAAGGTTCATGTTAAGTAATTTGGCCAGGATCAGACAACTAACAAGTGGGAAGGACTAGATGAGATGCCACAATGGTCTTATCTCAGACATGTCTTTGTTAGGACAGTAGATGAAATCTATAATTATCCTTTGTCAAGTTTCCCTTTCCCCATGACCGCACCCCCCCCCAAAAAAAAGTTAAAAATAACTATTTTCATATACCAGGAACAATTGCTTAGTAGTATGGCACCTATAACCATACAACCATGAACCCACCTGATCTCATCAGAAAACAGAATTTGTGTGTGAAACAGTAGCCACAAAAACATAAAATGTCTAGGAATAATCCTAACTGGAAAATACTGATCCATACGAAGGAAACAACAACAACAACAAAAAAAAACAGACACATCTGGCTCCTGGCTGGGAGCACTGAGTACTGTGAAGTTAATTCTTTTCCAAACTAATGTGATTAAAGTTATTTTAGTTAAAATACTAGAAGAACACTTTTTAAAACTTGGGATTGCCCAGAAACAGACCTTAGCATATGTAAGTAAGAATTTAATTGAAGATAAAATTAGCACCACAAAGCAATAGGGAAGTAATTCTGAGGGGAAAATGACTATATAGAAGAAAAAAAAAATGTTCCTTGTTTTACATTGCACACCAAAATAAAACCCAGGTGGCTCAGATAATTTTTAAAAATGTTTTAAGAGAAAGAAAAAGTAAAGGGGAAAAGCTTGGGATTAGAAACATCCCCAAATGATGAAGCACCTTTCTAAACAAAAGCACCTTTCAAACCATGAAAGGGAAAAAAAAAATTTTTGTATATCTCACTACTTAAAATGTCACATTTTGCTAACCAGAAAATACCTATCAAAATAAAATTCAAGTAGTAAGAAAATACTAAGGAAAACAAAAAGGTAAGAAAATACCAGCACATAAACAGAAGTATAATAACACTACAGACAAGTCATGGAAATTTCCTAGTCAATAAACTTGAAAAAATGGTCAATCCAAATTTTAAATGAAAATTATAACATTTTCTATCAAATTACTAAAATTTAAAACAATACATAATGTACTTGACACATTGCAAATGTTCAATAAATATTTGTTTTTGCAAAGGGAATGATGAGGTACATTTAAAATCAGCTGGTCAGATAGCATGGCACATGCCTCTAATCCCAGGAGCCTGGGAGGCTTAGGCAGGAGGATCAAGAGTTCAAAACCAGCCTCAGCAACATCAAGGCACTAAGCAACTCAGTGAGACCCTGTCTGTAAATAAAATATAAAATAAATCTGGGGATGTACCCCTGAGTTCAATCCCCAGCACCCCCACCTCCAAAAAAACAAAATCAGCTGCTCCTGCTGGTATAAGTGTATACATATTCCTTGAAGGAAACCTAGGCATATGCACCAAATGGCTTCATCCTTATCCACTCCCTCCTCCCCCTTAAACCCAGGAGTAACTTACACACAACTAAACCCCCCAGCCATTATTATTATTATTATTATTATTATTATTATTATTATTATTTATTAATTTTGGGACAGGATCTTGCTAAGTTACTGAGGTTGACTTCAAACTTGAGATCCTCCTTCCTCATCCAAGTGAGTGGGATAAAAGATATGCACCACCACACCCAGCAATTCTGTTCGTAAAAATTTGTCAAACATGCATAATTAGATACAATGATACAGTTTTTATTTAAAAATTACATAGCATTCAATACTGTGCAAAAATTAAATTATATGGCATTCAATTCTGAGGAGTATTGCGCAGCCATTAAAACCCTTGTGTTGAATGCGCTCTCGCTCTCTCGGCCCCGCCCCACATCTGCGTGTGTGGAGCGGGCAGGAAATTAATCTCCAATTTAGGCGTCCTATGCTGTTTGCCCGAAGGCCTCTCCTGCATTGACAGTTTATTAAGCTCCAACTTGAATTTAAGACGCAGGTGTTCTCATTTCACAGCCAGAGAAACGGATGCCAGGAAGTGTTCTTTCACCCTGCTCCATGCCAGCACTCATCATTCATAAAAATTTGGTTAAAATTGGGCTGAGGTTGTGGCTCAGCAGTAAAACGCTGGCCCAGGGTTCGATCCTTAGCACCACATAAAAATAAAATAAAATAAAATAAAGGTATTGTGTCCAACTACACTAAAAAAAAAAAAAAAAAAAAAAATGGTTTAAATCGTTTAATCAGCTGGGGTGGTGGCGCATGCCTATAATCCCAGCGGCTCCAGGGAGACCGGAGGATGGTGAGTTCAAAGCCAACCTCAGGGAGAGCGAGGGCTAAGCAACTCAGTGAAACTCTGTCTCTAAATAAAATACAAAATAGGGCTGGGGATGTGGCTCAATGGTTGAGCGCCCCTGAGTTCAACCCCCCGTACCCAAAAGAAAAAAAAAGCGGGGGGTGGGAGGCTGGGCGGAAACCTTGTGTTGGGCTAAGGTTGTGGCTCAGTGGCAGAGCACTTGCCTGGCATGTGTGAGCACTGGGTTCGATCCTCAGCACCACATAAAAATAAAAAAATAAAAATAAATGTATTGCGCTTATCTACAACTAAAAAAAAAAACCTATTAAAAATAATCAAACCTGTGTTGACAAACATTTAGTGACATGAAAAACAGGTAACATTATGTAAGAAACAGGATACATACAGTGTAGTTGTCGGGGAATAGCTCAGTGGTAGACCACTTACCTAGCACGCACAAGGCCTTGGGTGCAATTCCCAGAATCCCTGAGACAAACTATTTCATTCCCTTTGCCTTTCTGATTTCTGCCCTTCAGTGGTAGACAGTTCTGACTCCTGCCAACAGCATCCCACCTCAAAATTACTGTCTGCAGTCCTGGTATAAGTGTATACTTATACTTTCCTTGAAGGAAATCTGGGCATATGCACCAAATGGCTTCATCCTTATCCACTCCCTCCTCCCCCTTAAACCTAGGAGTACTTTACACATAATGACAAAATTGAGAAATGACAAAATTGACAATATTGAATTTTCTTATCCATAAACATGTAGCATCTCTCCATTTATTTAGATCAGATTTCTTTCATTTGAGTCTTATAGCTTAATAAAAAAAACTTAATATAAAATTTGGACATTAATTAGTAATATATTGAGGAGCTGAGTATGTGCCTCAGGACCTTCTCTGAAATCAGGAAAACCTGCTCGGTCTGTACAATCCCAACACGATCTGGAAATTGCAGGGTAAATAATACCAATTGGAACTGATGTATGAATGTCCCAGCCCCTTATAGGGCATTTCTGGGATGGGCTATAGATTTTGAAACTATATGCAAAATTTGGTATATGTATTAATTTCCTGGGAGAGACCCACAGTTTTTATCAGATATTCAAAGAAGCCTATTTCCGAAGAAGGGAGAACCACTTGCAGAAATGAAACAGTAGAAGACAAAAGAATGCTAACAGTGGTTATTACTGGTGGAATTACAACTGCATATCATTAACAAACATTTTTCTATATTTTCCATGTTTTAAAGAACATGTATAAAGAAATTGAAACACTCTAGATATCCAGCAGAAGGAAATTGATTAATAAATTATAGTTCAAGATATTTTACTGCCATTAAAAGTGTTTTACAAGAATTTTAAATGGCACTGAAAAGTGCTTATGATAAAATTGGGGGGGGTACAATATTAGATTGTTTACCAAGCCTATGATCTCAACAATGTAAACAATGAATTAAAAAAAAAAAAAAAACTCCTGGAACTAATATATGTTCACAGGAAGGTTAAAGGATACAAGTGTAATAATACACAAAAGTTGGGGCCTGGGTTGTGGCTCAGGGGTAGAATATTCGCCTTGCATGTGCTAGGCTCTGGGGTCTATCCTCAGAACCACATAAAAATAAACACAAAAGTTTAACACAAAAGTTAAATTGCTTTCCTGTATGTCAGCAATGAAGAATTTTAATTTGAAATTTCAAACAAAACACAACTTACATTAGTATCAAAAAACGAAATACTGAGCTATATATCTAACAATATACATATAAGATCTATCTAGAGAAAGCTATAAGACTCTGATGAAAGAAATCTGATCTAAATAAATGAAGAGATACTCCATGTTTATGGATAAGAAGATTCAATATTCTCAATTTTGTAATTTCTCACCAGTTTGATGTATAGATTCAATACAATCCCAATTAAAACCCAGCAAATTACTCTGTGGATATTGACAAATGATTCTAAAGTTTATATGGACCTATTTTCAAGACAGTGATCAAGACAACACAGTATTGGCAAAAGAATAGAAAATCCCAGAAACAATCGGGCTCAGTGGTGCACACCTATAATCCCAGTGGCTCAGGAGGCTGAGGCAGGAGGATTGCAAGTTCAAAGCCAGCCTCAGCAACGGTGAAGCACTAAGCAACTCAGTGAGACCCTGTCTCTAAATAAAGTACAAAATAGGGTTGGGGATGTGGCTCAGTGGTTGAGTGCCCCGGGGTTCAATCCCAA
>NW_025999900.1:24176078-24182409 GCF_001458135.2 Marmota marmota marmota | reverse complement strand
ATATATATATATATATATATATATATATATATAAAATTTGGACATTAATTAGTAATGTATTGAGGAGCTGAGTATGTAGCTCAATCATGGGGCATTTGCCTAGCATGCATCCAGTCCTGGGTTCAAACTACAAAAAATAAAAAAATATTGATATTAGTTCATGAATTGTGACCAATGTATTACAGCAATACAACATATTGGGAAAACTGGGGTCATATTTATATGTGAACTGTCAGTACCATTTGGTCATTTTTTCTGTAAATCTAAAACTACTCTTAAAAAAAAAAAGTGTATTAATTGTGGTAGCACAGTCCTATAATCCCAGCTACTCAGGAGAATGAGGCAGGAGGTCTACAATTTTAAGGCCAGCCTGAGCAATTTAGAAAGAGTATGTTTCAAAATAAAAAGGACTCGGGATATTGCTCAGTGGTAGAGTGTCCCACATTCAATCCCTAGTACCTAAAAAAAAAAGCATTAAGGCCTGAGGAAAAATCATAATAGATAATCCAAACTATTTATAATGGGTACAAATATTTTTTTCTGATTTCTAAATTTATTTTCAGGTGTTTTTCAATGATCTGTTATAATAGAATCAGACTAAAATTAAGTCCTGAAATTTAAAAGCCCAGGGGAGGTCAACATAGGAGGATCACCCCTTTAAAGTCTAGCCTTGGCAACTTAGCGAGACCCTGTCTCAAAACAGAAAAAGGTCGGGGGATGTAGCTCAGTGGTACAGTGCTCCTGGGTTCAAACCCCAGTACCAAAAAAAAAAAAAAAAAAGGAAAAAAAATGTTAAAACCCTACACTGAGGGCTAGGAGTATAGCTCAGTTGTGGAACACTTACCTAGCATGTGTGAAGCCCTGAGATAGATCCCTAGGACGACAGCAAAAAAAAAAAAAAAAACACCTATACTGAAAAACATAGCTTTTAGAAAACCTGATTAAAATTTTCATTTCTTTTATGAGAAAAGAAGCCAAAATTTTTCCAGTAAAATAAAGAGAAGGTATGGATATTCTTACTCATTTATTATTATTTTTTAATTGCACCCACATCCTACAATAACATTACCTGGAGAGCAGTTTTGCTCTGTGGATCACATGCTGGTCAACACCATCCTTCAAATCTTGTGTGGGCCACTTTCCTCAATTGCAGGGCACAAAGCCATGAAGCCTGGTGCCTTACACTCTGCGCATGCATTAAGTGTGTGTGCATTTCCCCACTAGACAAAACACCTGAGACACCATGGGACTGCAACTTCCTGCTGTCCCGGTTCATCCTACTCACCTCTTAATACAAATGACTGACTGCAGGTTAGAACAACCTCACCTCCTGCCCCTAGGAATCTTGCTTGCCTTCTCTTTAGATGAAAAGTGATACCACCACCACATGCTGGTGCTTGGTTCTGACTCAAGAAGAGCCTCTTAGGTAACAAAAATGTATTATTTGCCAACAGACCCCTCTACACAAGGTAAAAAAAAAAAAAATCACAAACTCTGTGTGGTTTTAAATTCTCTGTGACACCACTTTCCTATGCCCACATCCCATGAGGGTTAGCAGTGAAGACTTTTAAATTTAAAATATGCTAGATTAGTGGTTCTTAGCCAGAGTTTCACATCAGAAGTGTCAGGGGAAATTTTTCAAAGTGTACAAGCCAGGTCCTCACTCCTGGCCTATCAAACTATAGTCTCCCAGGATGCTGCTGTGGGCATGTGGGTTTTGGGGGTTTTTTGTTTGTTTGTTTGTTTGTTTTCGGTACCAGGGATTGAACTCAGGGGCACAACCACTGAGCCACATCCCAGCCCTGTTTTGTATTTTATTTAGAGACAGGGTCTCACTGATTTACTTAATGCCTCTCCGTTACTGAGGCTGGCTTTGAACCTGTGATCCTCCTGTCTCAGCCTCCCAAGCTGCTGGGATTACAGGCTTGCACCACCGTGCCCGACTGGGCATGTGTGTTTTGAGAGTCAGGTCTGGTGCATGCTGTAAGCTAGGAAGTGGCAACTGCAGGTGACATGATCACACATGATCAAATTGTAGGAGCTCATCCCAGATTCATTACTGTTTTGGTTAATGGGCTGAAGAATCAATTGAGTTTCTGCAAAGTGACCCTGTGCATTAGGTTCATGTCATCTGTGCCTTTGCTGATCTCATCCTTGACTCTTACAGCCAGTGAAGGGGATAAAACATGCAAATGTCTAGCAATAATTAACCCTCTGGGCAGCCCAGCTACATAGCAACCTCATCCTGTGGCCATCCTTTCAAGGGCTTGAGACAGATTCACATGCCTTTAGGTAGACCCTCTCACTGAGAGACCTATCTCAGATCCAGAGGGATGTAAAGGAATATAGGAAAATATGCCATTAGAAGTAAATGTACCATTGCCTCAGATGGCAGGTGGTACTGCATATACTTTAGTGAAGTTACTGATGCCCCTTTTGAGCAGTTACCACAAAAATGCTTTGGATTAGGAGCATTCTTCACATAGAAACCAACATCTGACCTTATTGCAAGGGGTGACCTGCAAACCTCACAGTTAACCCAGTTGTGAGGGTTTTACCAAGTGCTGCAATGATTAAGCTCTCACGGGGACTGGAATGAGGATGAAATGGAGAAGCAGAAGAAGCACAGGAAAGACCTGGTTTCCCTGGGCAGCGTAGGGATGATTTTGGGGGGAGGCCCAGCTAACAGCCTCAGAGTGCTCAACCTAGCTGGGGTTTTCCAGGGACAGAGGACATGAACAGCACTTCAGTTACCAGCTGGATTCTCACTGTCTAGTCTATAATTACCATCAGAGCCATGTTTGCCTGAAACAATATAACTGAGGCCACACTGCGTGGGCAACCTCCAGGGACCTGACTACCCCTGTTGTTTCTGGGAGCTTCTGTAAGTCCTCAGCAAAAGCTTCAGGCAAAAAAGCTTCTGGGGAGCTGGAAGCAGAGGCACATGCCTATAATGCCACAGACCCAGGAGTAACAGGAGGAACACTAGTTGAAGGCCAGCCTGGGCAACTTAGTGAGACCTTGTCTCAAAATAAAATTAAAAGAGCTGGGGATGTAGCTCAGTGGTAGAGCACCCCTGGATTTGATCCCTAGTACTAGAAAAAAAAAAAAACTTCTGCGATGATAGCTATGCTGGTATTTCTTAAGTGATAAACTCTAAGTTTTGGATGGACACAGCATAGGACACATTTACCCCCTCCAAAAAAGTAGCCCATGGATCCTCATAGAATGTCTGTAGAGACCCACTGTGACAGGGTGACCTGGAGATCACTTGCTTTTTGTGCCTCCATCCAGCAATACCCAAGAAAATGTGCTTCCAGAAAGAGGAAAGAATTCTAGGGCTGGGGTTGTGGCTCAGTGGTAGAGTGCTTGTCTAGCATGTGCGAGGCCCTGGGTTCAATCCTCAACACTACATAAAAGTAAAGAAATAAATATATTGTGTCCAACTACAACTGAAAAATAAATATTTAAAAAAATTCTAAATTCTCCTTATCAATTTAGAAAGCATTTTCTTAGTACTTATTCACAGCAAATAATTTTGAGCCCCTCCTACAAGTCAGACCATACTTTCAGGCACATAGTGATTAACAAGGTAACATCAACTGAGCTTCTGGAGTGGCTGAGAATTTAGGTCCTGCATCTCTTTCTCTTGCAGTGTCTCCTCCAAGTGAGCTGCCACTGAGAAATTGTGGCAGCCTCACATCCTGTCTGCATCAGCAGGGTAGAAGTTGGCCCTTTTGCAGAAGCAGATTAAACATGGAGTCCTCTTATAGGGACACCCCCAGAGACCAACAGCCCATGATTGACAGAAGATGTCTCTAACAACTTGCATTTGTAATTCGTGGGGTGCACCCCTTTCCTGCCACAAAGTACGCAGAGATCCCTTCTGGGGTTTTTCTTTCTTCTTTCGTCTTTCTCTGTGAAGTGTACTTAAAAAAACAAAAGGTCACTGTGAAACAAGGGAGTGTGCAGTTTTTCCTAAAGCAGGCAGGGCTGCAGGTACTCACAGCTGATTTCTCACATCTGAAAAGCCCCAGTTCCAGACTTCGTTCCACAAAATGGGAACTGGTGGCCTTGGAGAGAGAGTTTTTCTAGGGAGGAGATAAATAGACACTCGAACACCTGTGTAGGTACTTGCATGCCAGACCAAACAGCAAGACAGGGAGTAGGGGAAGTCCTGCTGCAAGGCCCAACCTCCCAATAGCTACACACTTAAGCACAAAACCCCTATCCTCCATTTGCTTCATTTTAAATCTGGCCTCAAAGAGACCCAGATAACAAAAGTACTGACTAGAGAGGAAGGGAGAAGGTCACTCACAGCCTCAGACTTCCAACTGCTGATACTGCTAACTCTCCAACAAATAGCCAGACTCACTTCACGCCTAAGGAATTTACTGCCTTGGTTTTCTCCCTGTAAAATGGATCCATTTCAAAGGGAGCTCTGAAATGATTAGACATAATACATTTAAAGTGCTGAAAGAACACCAAATAAGTATCTAGTAGCAGGATCTGGTGTAGCCCTTCCAGAGTGCTTTCCGGTTTTCCCCACAGCACCCCGACCTTCCAATATGTAATTTCCTGAGAACATTTTCAAGTAGAAGGATCAGCAAGGTAGAAGCCAAGCTGAAGTTTAAAAGTTTCCCTCTCTGGCCAGGAGAGAGCAGGTGTGGCCCTGTGGAACCTGCCCAGAGCCTGCAGTTCACCAGTGAGTCACCTTCCCACTTCTTTCCAGGTGAAGAGGTTCCTCTTGAGCCTTCCATCACTCACTTGCACGTGGCGCACACAGGCTGTGGCTTTTCCCCACCGGGGGACCTTGCCTTTAGGGCAAGTCCTGCCTGGTTAGAACCTTCTCCTAGAGGAGCAGACAAGATGGCATCAGAAAGCAAGCTGCTTTTGACCCTTTCTGAACCAAAATGGTCTGAGGGGCAAGGTGGGCTCAACATTGTCTCCATTTTCTTCCAGCCCCAGGGCTGCAGAGTCCTCAAGAGCCCTGGTGGCACCCCAGCACAGGGCTCTGAGGCTCCTGACCTGCACCCAGAGCCTGTCCGTCCCCCGCCGCCCCCCCAGGTTCCTCATCCTGATGTCCTTGAGAAGTGTGTGTGAGTCAAGACCAACTGAGAAAGGAGGGGCCAAGGTAGAGGTGACTAGGGGGGCTGAGCAAAGGGGAGGAGAGACTTGGAAATGAAACTTCATTGCTGCCAAGCTCCTCTTGCATGCCTGGGGGCTCTGAAATGAATCAGCCCCTACAGACGGCCCAGGGGTTTTCTAAGTTCTCTTCTTCACATTCTTTTTTTTTTTTTAACATAAAAATTCTTTATTCAACTTAATCCAGCCAGTATTGAGATAGTCCGCTATATTAAAAACAAGACATTTGAAAAAATTACAGCAGAATTAGCAAGGCAGTGACTAAGTCACTAAGTTTAATTTCATATTCTTCATAGTCATTTGATAATCATGTAATGATGAACAATATTTTCAGCCACTTAAATGGAGATAACTTCTGCAAAGAATAGATTTCTAATAGTTGAATTTTATAAAAGAGGTTTAAAACATTAAAGTTTCTGGAAATAACAAAAAAGCAATATGAAAATAAACTAGAAAACAAAATATACCCATCCATCTCAAAAGGCCACATCATCTCTTGAATTTGTACTCTGCTGCCTTTCCTTTACCTCTTCATTCTCTTTTTCCTGTTGAGTCCTTCTTATGCAGGAGGGATTTTGCAACCTCCCAGTGGCTTGTCACCTATAGAAAACTCCAGGTCAGCTAACAAACCAGCTTGCTTATCAGGCTGTTGGAGCCAGGAGGATGGCTGGCCTTGGGGTGGGGAAATCCTATCTTGCGCAGCTTCCTTCCTTCCTCCCTTTGGCCGGGCCCCACAGGGGTGGGGGAGCCTTTCAGGGCTTAGCACTTGGCTACTGGGCTCCCAGCCAAGTGTCCAGAGGACACCACTCCTGACACCTGGATCCTTTTTATCTTCCTAGGGCTCAGAGACCATAAAACTCCTGCTCTAGAGAATGAACAAAAAACCCCTGCATTTCCAAGTCCTCCCAAATAGCCTGCTCCAGCCAGTTTCTTCAGTTTGTTCTGGGAGAAACAGGAAAAACACCGAGCAAGAACTTTTCTCTCTTGCTTTGTACTGATGGAACATGTCATCCTGCTGACAAGGCCCTTACCAACCAGGATTGAGTGATAAATTCCATGCGAACCTGCCCAGCACACAGCAGGCACCCCCAGAAATATTCTGCCCAAAGCCCTAAGGCTAGCTCTGTGTGTGTGTGTGTGTGTGTGTGTGTGTAATATATATATATATATATATATATATATATAT